>NC_056765.1:2750192-3055769 GCF_018687715.1 Carya illinoinensis
CTTAATTGATGGTTAAAGATAAGTTTTAATTAATGACTAAATATTGGTCTTAATTGATGGCTCAATGGTTTTAATTAATGGCTATGTATGGTCATACAAATAAGTTTATAACACTCCCCATGTGGATAACCATACATAAAAAAATATGTCTCATTAAAACCTTGCCAAAAAAAAATCCAGTGAGAAAAAACTAATGACGAAGGAAAAAAAGTACAATATTCATGTATATCGCCAAGTGCTTTAAGATTGCCTCATTAAAACCTTGCAAAGGAAAATCTAGTGGAATAAAACCTTAGCGAAGAAAAAAGAGTACAATCAGCACAACTCTTCAAGACATTACTCCCCCTAAAAAGTGCATAATAATAGGTCTTCAAGTCTCCGCTTCCAATGTTCTGCACAATCTTATTAAATGTTGCAGTTCGTAATACTTTTGTGAATAAATCTTTCAGGTTATCACTTGACCGTATCTGCTTGACATTAATTTCATATTTCTCCTTAAGTTCATGGGTATAAAAGAATTTAGGTTAAATATGTTTAGTTCTATCACCTTTGATATATCATTCTCTAATTTGAGTAATACAAGCAGCATTATCTTCATATAAATGGCTCAATGGTCTTAATTAATGACTATGTATGGTCATACAAATAAGTTTATATAACACTCCCTATTTGGATGATCATACATAAAAAATATGCATCGTTAAAACCTTGCTAAGGAAAAATCCAGTGAGAAAAAACTAATGGCGAAGGAAAAAGAGTACAATATTCATGTATATCGCCAAGTGGTTTAAGATTGCCTCATTAAAACTTTGCAAAGAAAAATCCAGTGGGATAAAACCTTAGCGAAGGAAAAAGAGTACAATCAGCATAACTCTTCAAGACATTACTCCCATTAAAAAGTGTATGATAATAGGTATTCAAGTCTCCGCTTCCAATGTTCTGCACAATCTTATTAAATGTTGCAGTTGGTAATGCTTTTGTGAATAAATCTGTCAGGTTATCACTTGACCGTATCTGCTTGACATTAATTTCACATTTCTTCTGAAGTTCATGGGTATAAAAGAATTTAAATGAAATATGTTTAGTTCTATCACCTTTGATATATCCTCCTCTAATTTGAGTAATACAAGCAGCATTATCTTCGTATAAAATTGTTGGACTATCATTAATCACTGGAAGACCACACTTTTCTTGAATATGTTAAATCACTGATCTTAGTCAAATACATTCTCGACTTGTCTCATGAATTGCAATGATCTCTGAGTAATTTGAAGAGGTAGCAGATAGTGTTTGTAATGAACCTGTTGGGAATTGCTGTGATGTAACTAAGGAAATGGATGGAGTTATAAACGATGGCTGCTGTGATGAAAATAAAGAATGTATGGAAGGTGTTTGTGAAAATGATAAAAGAGAGTCACAAGTATCTTGATAAGGGATTCTTCGAGGGAACCCAACCTTTTTACAAATCAAAACTACTGACAATTTCCAGATTCAAGATAGTCCTCTACTTTCCCCTCTGCTCTCCTATATACCCCCACCAGCTCGTACATCATAACCCATAACAGACTAACATATAAAAAGACTAAAAAAACCCTTCTAACAAACTTAATATCTATGCCCAAAACGCAGAGTTTTATCAAAGTAAAATACTAGCATTAACACTACAAAATTGTGATGTTTCAGCTATCCTCGAACGACACCGTCAAAGTCAGGTTCATAACAAATTCCCTCCCTTTAAAGAGCCTTGTCCTCAAGGTTTATAGCATTAATACAGCTTGAGGGTTCGTTCCTTCTCATTCAGTAGCAACAACATTCCTAGCAATCAATCGAAGTGAATTAACTCTCTCCAAAAGTTCAGTTGGGTAAATGACTCCCTCCAAAAGTTCTGTTGGGTAACTAGTCATTGTAGAGATCCTTTTTTTTTTTTTTCAAGCTCCGACGCTACAATAAGGCAATTACATTGCCAGCAACACTAACACCCTCAGGAGGAAGCATTGATTTCCCACTAGAACTATCAAATGGCACAAGAATGGAAGCCCATGTATCCAGCAAGATATCACGACCCATCCAGCTCCATGTCTTCTGATGCTAACATGGATTGCACTCTTGGACCACTCAAATTGATCCCATTCACTCATCCAACAACCATAATGAAAAAGCATGATCATAAAATCCTCAGAAGACGTTTTAACTGCTGCATCGATATGATTTCTTTGGGAAAGACCAGCAGTGAACGTAACAAAATATTTGGACTTTTTCTCTAGAATCCACCATAATCTGCATAAATAAAGATCAGATTCTGGCATAATAATTCCTGGCGGCAAGGACTCTGCACCACAAGGATTTGTTGGGACATCTATCTTGGAAAAATTGGTAGATCCACCATTTTCAAGAGATTTGCTTCTAGTTGATCTATGCGTGTCAGTGATACTCTTTAAAATCTGTGGAAATAAAAATTAACTCTGGACATAAATTTCGTGCAATGAAACCTGTCCTTGCTGCACGAATCCCAAATCTCTGTGCCTCATAATTGGCCGTAGAGATCATAGACATGCTCCCAACAGCCATTGTCTTGCCCTTTAACAATGGACTACTTAATGTTTCAACAGCGGCATAAAAAGCATCCATATCCACATGCAGGCAAATCCTTGACAAGTCGCGTTTGGCCTCTTGTTCTGAAATTCGTTTATTTGCCACCGTCTGATAATGAGAAATATCACCCGTTGTGAGCTTGACACACTGAGTACGCATTATCTCAATTTTCTGCCTTGTAAAGGCATCCTTGCGTGCTGTGCTCTTGAATGCCCAGGTTTTACTAATATGCTGCAAATTTGTGCCCACCAGGAGAACATGAGCAAGAGCAATGACTGCTATCCATAAAATGAGATCAGACCCATTGGTATCAAACAATATTAAAGCCAACAGATCAAGACTCACTCCGGCCACATAACCCATCATAGCGCAATGAGGCATAAGAAATGTCTTCTCCCCCATTTCTTTTTCTCTTCCTCTATCAAAGGGCCACAATACTTGTCCCTCCATCAATTGGTATTCCCACAGTTGTAGCAAATTTACCTCATACCACCCAAGAACACCCCTAAGTTTCATTTCATCGAACAACTCCTAGGCCACATGCACACACCCTTCAGTTGTTACTCCATGGTCCATTATTGGCATTAGGCTCTTCACTTGGCCAATCCTAAGAAGGTTCTTAAGTCGCTTGGGCTGAAAAAACACAGGCTGGAAACCTTCTTCATTTTCCATCAAGGTAGCTGACCAAGACTCCACATCAACATCATCACCAAAGGCAGGCCAAGAACCAGAACTCCTGAGCTTTCTAACTGATTGTTTATTTCCCGTTAAATTCCTACAAACAGCTTCAGCTGCATCATGATGATGCACCATATGTATTTTCCCCGAATCTAATAAGCACCTTGCAGAGCAATGAGAACTCTCTTTGGGCGGTAAATCCAATTCTACACAGGACACGCATTGAAAGGTAATCAACTTACCATGGTGGACAAACTTTATTCCCATAAGTGTTCTTTCCCTTCCTCTGTCAAAAGGCTCAAAAACCACTTTAAGTGGCAACACATCAAATAAATAATGAGCAAAAAATTTCTTTCCCTTAAATTTTTTAGCCAACGCAACCACGCTGCCCTCATCATCAATGCTCCTCAACCCAAATGCTGTGTGATGCTTGTTCACCATGGGAACTCCAAGGTTTGTTCTGCTGAGTGCATTGACAGCATGGTTCTCACCCTCCTCCCGTGTCAAAATAGTCGTATACACTGCATCCTCAACTTCAACAGGGGCATCTTTCACTTCCTCGGCAGGAGTAGCTTCAATTGGAGAGGCCTTGCCACTCACTCTCACCCCCCATCTTGGCCAGGAAAGCTGGCAGCTAACTGGGCCGAAACAAGTTGCGCATGAAGCTCAACTGAGTTAGAATCATCTTCAACTTCACTCTTCATATCAAGAACAAGATACCCATCGTCGTCTCTATCAACATAACATCATCTTCTAACATAACTCCTCTGTGTCTCACTTGTTGTTGCTCCAATGGATAGATGTTTCTCCCGCAAGCATATTCGATATTGAGTTTCACATAGTAAATAGTGAAAGAAGAATCGACTAAGATTTTTAGATGTTTAACATCGAAAGAATTCACTCTAAGTACACTTTGTCCAGGATCTCTATAGAAGCCATCATAGAGTGCACGATGATAGTTGTGAAAACAAAGTTGAAGTTCTTCGTTACTCAAATCCATGTCAAGATCGTTGTCTCTGGATACCACTTGTAATGAACTTGTTGGGAATTGCTGTGATGTAACTAAGGAAATGGATGGAGTTATAAACGATGGCTGCTGTGATGAAAATAAAGAATGTATGGAAGGTGTTTGTGAAAATGATAAAAGAGAGTCACAAGTATATTGATAAGGGATTCTTCGAGGGAACCCAACTCCTTACAAATCAAAACTACTGGCAATTTCTAGATTCAAGATATTCCTCTACTTTCCCCTCTGCTCTCCTATATACCCCCACCAGCTCGTACATCATAACCCATAACAGACTAACATATAAAAAGACTAAAAAAACCCTTCTAACAAACTTAATATCTATGCCCAAAACGCAGAGTTTTATCAAAGTAAAATACTAGCATTAACACTACAAAATTGTGACGTTTCAGCTCTCCTCGAACGACACCGTCAAAGTCAGGTTCATAACAGTGTTTGCTTGACAGATTTCCACGATATAGTAGAATTTCCATAAATAAATACATATCCAATTTGAGATCTACCTCTGTGTGGATCTGAAAGACAACCTGCATCTGCATATTCAACTAATTGTGGACTTGAACCATGTTAATAAAATAATCCCATATCAACCGTACCTTGGAGGTATCGAAGGACATGTTTAATGTCATTCCAATGTCTTTGAGTTGGTGCGGAACTATATCTTGTAAGTAAATTAATTGAAAATGCAATATCAGGCCGAGTGCAATTTGTAAAATACATTAGGGCTCCAATTGCACTGAGATAAGGTATTTCAGGACTAAGAATTTCTTCATCGTCTTCACAAGGACAAAATGGATCTTTCTGCACATCAAGTGATCAAACAACCATTGCAGTACTCAGGGGATGAGCTTTATCCATGTAAAAGTGTTTCAAGACTTTCTCTGTATAATTTGACTGATAAATAAGAATTCCATTTTGCAAATGCTGGAGCTGCAGCCCAAGACAAAATTTCGTTTTACTAAGTTCTTTCATTTCAAATTCATTCTTTAAATATGTAGCAGTTCTTCTGATCTCTTCAGAAGTTCCAGCAAGATTTAGATCATCAACATAAACCGTAATAATAACAAATCCGAAGTCTGATTTCTTAATAAAAACACATGGGCATATTGGATTATTCTCAAATCTTTCTTTCAATAGATATTTGCTAATGCGTTTATACCACATGCGTCTGGATTGCTTTAACCCATATAAAAATCTTTGAAATTTAATAGAATACATGTTTCTGGACGTACTCAGATTAGAAGTTTAAGGCATTTTATATCCTTCAGAGACTTTCACATATATGTCATGATCTAATGATCCATATAAATATGCAGTGACCACATCCATCAACTGCATATCCAATTTTTTTGTAACTACTAAACTAATCAAAAATCTGAATGTGATTGCATCCATAACAGGAGAGTATGTTTCCTCATAATCAATCCCTGGTTTCTGCAGGAAATCTTGTGTAACAAGTCGTACTTTATATCGCACAATTTTATTGCTTTCATTACGCTTACGTATAAATACTCATTTATATCTAACAGGCATTACACCCTTTGGTGTTTGTACAATTGGTCCAAAGACATCTCGCTTTGGTAGTGAGTTTAATTCAACTTCAATAGCTAATTTCCATTTTGGCATGTCATTTCTATGTCGACATTCTTCGACAGTTCTTGGCTCAATTTCTTCACTACCTCTGGTAATGTCAAGGGTCATTTTATATGAAAGTACGTTGTCGACAACAGTTTTATTTCTATCCAAAATTTCTCTAGTACTCATAAAATGTATCTAGATCTCGTTACTTTCAGGTACCTGTTTCTCTTCAAGTGAATACATTTCATTAAATATCTCTTCAGGAGGTTATTTTTCAGGAGATTTAGTTTCTCGAGGAGTATCAATTACTCTTATGGCCTGTGTTGTGGGTATGGACTCTTCAGGAGTATCAAATTCATTTTGTATTTTTCTCTTCCGAGAAATTTTGTCATTTGCACCAATAGGCCGTACACGCTTCAGGCATATCTTAGACTCACCTATTGCTGTTTTGGCAACTTGTCATTCAGGGACTGAAATCCTTGCTGGAACATTAACAACAGGAATATATAATTTTACCACACCTTTAGTGTCAGTAAATACATGAAAAAGCTTTCCCAGCCGTCCTAAATGTCATGCCATCATTACATGGTGTGTTTCCATAGTCAACCCCCTTGAGCCTTCATGAGCCTTTATTGATTCTTTAAACTACATAAACCATGCCCGCTCTAAGCCTGAAAAACAATGAATCTACCGTTGATAGTTTGAGAAAATACTTTGGTGGAGAGTTACTTTTAAAAGAGAAAATTGGTTTCATTATGAAAAGTATTATGTTTGCTCTGTTTGATCAAAGAAAAAGAAGAAGAAGAAAGGAAGTGATAAAAAAAAAAAAAAAAAAAAAAAAGAAAAAGAAGTCGCCAAGCGGAAAGTGAATTACCTCAAATTTTGTTAAGGGAAGTGTTGGTATTACATCAGTGATTATAGCAATTTTAATGCCACAAGTATGAGCATATTGCCAAGAAAGAGCTATGATTTGAATCATGTGAGTTTCTCTTTTAATGTTCTTTTCACTAAGTATTTTCCCAGTTTGTTTAATCTCCCATATCCAGTTCTTTCTTAACCCTCACCCTGTGGCCTATCATTACAACCTTAATAAAGACCTTTTGATCTTTGATTTTGGTGTTGACTACATTAGTGGAGAGGATTTCTGAAAATTGGACTTATGGGGTTTAGTTTTAAGAGAATTCTTCTGATTTTGGTTGTTCTACTTTTATCTGAGTTTGCAGGTGGTTTGAGGTTAAATTGACTATATCACACACACAATCAAGGTCTTAGCTTTAGGTTGAAGTAAACGCCTAACTCTTGCTTGACAAATTGTAAAATTTTTGATTGATTTTCTTGCTATCTTTGATGTTAAAAGAATAAGATACTAGAGATGAAATCTAAATTCATAAAAGCTTGGTGAGTGATGATACTTCTCTTTGGGGTCGAGTTGATATTGCCTAAACTATCATTTGTTTTTCTTTTTGTTTGAGGACAAACAAAGTTGTAAGTTTGGGGGTATTTGATGGCTTGCAAAATTTCATATTGCAGATTTTACAAGTTCGCTCGAGCGGAGGCTTTTGGCCGCTCGAGCGAATTCAGGCAGATTCAAACGCTCGACTGCCGCTCGACAGGGAGCTCGAGCAGGTTGCTGAAAAACGAAGATCGCTCGAGCGGAGACATTGGCCGCTCGAGCAAAATCAGGCAGAGTCGAACGCTCGATGTGCGCTCGATAGGACGCTCGAGCGAAATCAGGCAGAGTCGAACGCTCGACGCGCGCTCGACACCCCGCTCGAGCGAACATCGTATTTTGACAGATTTTAGGTTTTCCGCCGTGGGACCATATAAAAGGCCATTCTTCACTCTAGAGCCGAGAGTTTTGACTGGAGAACACTCTTTGGGAGAGAAAAACATAGCTAGAGGGATTCAAATCATTTGTTTTGGAGACGGAATTCCAATTTATTGCACGTACGTTGGATTCATACACGAGCACGGACGGGAGAAAGGCGTTGAATCGTTCTCTTGAGCTTTTGACAACCAGTTGAGGCTGCAAGGAGGATTTTTCAGTATTTATTTTCTTCTTCCCATCTTCTCAGAACAATTATGGTGAATTCGTTTATGTTGAATTCCAATTCTAGTATGAGCTAAATTTTCTTCTTTCTAGGAAAACGATGTAACCTAATTCCGAACTATGCTTGTTTGTCCATGCTAATTTAATGCAATTCTCTCTTTGTTTATCTGATTTATTCTGAGTTTAATGCTTCTAATTAACTGGCCATTGATTAGATGATTATTAATCTTGTGATTTGCTATCGAAAGAGGGAATCATAGGGTAGATCTTGGATATTTCAGCATAGGTAAGTATAGAGATCGAAAGACTTGTATGAACCTGTGTAGTAATTAAATCATTGGTCTTATTGCGTTCTTGATTATTTAATTTGCATACTCTTGTGTGAATTGATAAACTAGAATCACTTCCAATTGACTATCGAAATAGGCTTTTGGATGAATTAGAGATTTGCTAATAGACAAAAGAGGTTTAAGTTAAATTAGCTGGATGAGAAAAGCATAGTGAAGAATTATGGTGAAATCGATTTCCTAGAAGGTTTCTTCCCCATTGAATTTGATCTTTGAAAGTCAGTTTTATTTTCTTTGCTTATTTCTCTTTGAGTTGATCTAAGTTTATTTGCAACTACAAAAACCTTAGCGATTCCTCTAGATAAAATTGAGATTAGTAAAATTTTGGTATTTGGCAAGAGTAAGGTACCAATCCCTGAGGACGATACTCTACTTATTACTTTACTATAAAACTACGATACTGTGCACTTGCAGTTTTGCACCGGTCAGCTTTACTCAATGTTAGATTTTGAAAATATTTTTTATCCTTAAAAATTGTGTGAGTTGTAGCACTATCAGCCAAACATACATTTCTATTATTCATCTTAGAGATAAAAAGTTCATCAGCATGACTCATGATTCTACAAAATATATAAAACTTTCATTATTACAAAACATTGCAAAATATAAAAAAAAAAAAATACAATAAGATAAAGAAATACATTAATTAAAAAGAAACACTTCCATCACCAATCAAATAATCAACTCTACCACTAGAATCACCAAATAAATAAGAAACATCAAGGTTTGTAATATCTTCTCCATCTATAGAAACTAAAGCATCTGATGGTTCAACAAAATTTGTTTCAAACTTTTTCTTTTCCTTTTATAGAAGCTTGGTATAAGTCAACCAAGTAATTAGTTGTACAATAAATACGAGACCAGTGTCTAGTCATACCACATCTATGGCATCCATCTTCATCTTTCTTTAAAAATTTGTTTTGAGGACCTTTACCTTTCTCTGAGTTGAACCACTTATGGTGGTACGGTGTATATCTATTATTATCCGTTTTAGTGTGATCGCTTCTAGGACCTCTATTTCTATAGTTTTTCCTACCACGTACACGCCCTCGGTTTCTTTGAAAAGATGCACCATTCGCTTTTAGGAATGATGTAAATCTAGTACCATTCACTTTAGGGAATGATATAGAACCAGTAGGATGTGACTGCTGATTTCTTAACAAAAGTTTATTATTTTGTTCAGCCACTATAAAGCAAGATATAAGTTCAGAATATTTTTTAAATTTTCACTCTCGATACTGCTGCTGCAGGAGCACATTCGATGCATGAAAAGTAGTATATGTCCTCTCTAACAAGTCATCATCAGTGACTTTTTTCACCACATAATTTCAATATTGAGCTAATTTTAAAGAGTGCAGAGTTATACTCACTAACATTCTTGAAGTCTTGCAACCTCAGGTGCATCCAATCATGACAAGCTTTTGGGTGAATTACAGTTTTCTGGTGCTCATATCTCTCCCTTAAATCATTCCACAAAATAAGGGGATCTTTCACTGTAAGATACTCAGTTTTTAATTATTCATGAAAATGGTGCCGAAAGAAAATCATTACCTTAGCACAATCCTGCCGGGATCCTTGATTTCTTTCTTTAATTGTATCTCACAGGTTCATCGCATCCAGATGGATCTCAGCATCAAGGATCCAAGATAAATAATTTTTCCAGAAATGTCAAAAGTAACAAATTTCAATTTTGTAAGATTTGATATTTTCTACATAGATAAATCAGGAACATAAGTATGTTTATATTATAAATAAGAAATACATTCACAAAATCAAGAGAATAAATATAGAGTTTCATCAAGTAATAACAAATAATGTAACATTTCATATTCATTTCAGAAATTACAAAAATATATTAAAAAACTTACTTGAAGTAGAAGACTATTAGCTTCAAAATCGTCAGAACCTTCGTGCTGATAACGTGTTATAAAACTAAAAGAGAAATGATATTGCAAAAGAGAGAGGATATTGTAAAAGAAAGAGTTGTTCTTCAAATACAAAACTTGATCATATACAACTAAATAATACCTATATATATATATATATGAGTATAAAGAAATAGATATAGTTTACGTATTAATTAATAGCTAAAAATAAGTTTTAATTAATGATTTAATAGTCTTAATTAATAACTATGTAGGTCATAGGAATAAGATTATAACATAACACTAATAGTTATAATTTTTTGTAGCTAGAGTTGCATACAGGCCGAGTGAATGATTGAACGACGTACAGCTAGCCCTGGGCTTGTTTCACCATCAATAATGGACAATTACTCAAGGGTGGGCACGGCTCTGGTAGTTACCGTACGTTAGTGTTAATCAGATTTTTATTTTTATTTTTTTATATATGTATTTTTTAATATTTTGAATTTTTTTTTAAAAAACAAAAATTATAATATTATTAAAAAATATATTTTTTATCACTAAATAAAAAAATTAAAAACAGAAAAAGAAAAAACTCGGGCAGTAACAACAAGCGATAAATTTAAGTATTGAGAGTAGTATTTTTCATTACTCAATGATGTCGTAAACAGTCTAATTTAATTTGAGTAGAGAACGTCATTAGAACGACATCACCCTAAAAACCTCATTCATGATCAATACATTTTCAACTTAAATATCTTACAATATTAAATGCTAACTACATGTTATTTATGTTTTTGTTTTATTTTTATTTTTAGGCCTACATGTGATATATTTTGTAATTTGAAAATGAAAGAGAGACCCCACAACATTAAATATATATGCTATTCATAAATAGTACCAGAAAATGATTTGTTTAAGTAGTTATTTGAATTTGAGAACTTCCGGTGAAAAAGATAAATAAGTAAAATGGCAATTGTAATATTGATTATTCATTTAAATAAAAGTGCAATATTGACTTTTGATTATGTTATCTGCGGGAATCAAAAGCCATTACGGTGTGTGGTGAGCTAAAAATACACATGTCTTCATGTCTAGCTAGAAAATGACAAGGTGGATCATGGATGGATAATACCGCATCATCACGATAAGGGTATGATCACCCATTCGATTTTTTGTCGAGATGTGACGATGTATATACAATTTGTTTTTTCTTACAATTATTTTTAGAAGTACTATATTATTTTATATCAAATTTAAATCCAAGTAAAACAAGCAATGCTTTTAGCGAAGTGGCACTACCACATAAATTCTTAAATCAATTGTAAAAATATGATTCATTATTCTTTGTGGGGGCCGTCTAATAAATTATAAAACAACAGAACATGCATTTGTCAAACATTAGCCATTCTCTGTGAATGCATTTTGCGTTTTATTTGACCAAAACGGTATGCAATTATAGACAGTAGAGTTTGTTAAATAATTAATAATAATATTAAATACAATTTTAAGACGTGTATTTATTTATAAAAAAATATTTAATATTAAGAAAATAATTTTTTTAATGTAAATTTTATATTTATTCACTTTTCTTAAAAGAAGTGCGTGAAACTCGGAACTAACTATGCCAATTAAGATCCCTTTTTAAAGCCCCATAAATTGTTCAGCTTAAATTTGCCGACAGGGGAGGATAGCATTTAACTAAGAAAGGCTCAAGACATCCTTTGTTTGTTGGATAATGATACACTACTACCTATATTACAATTTAATTACTATTATATATTAAAATATTAATATTTTCTACTTTAATTCAAAAATTTTGTACTTGCAATTCAAAGTATATAAAATATTAATAGTTGGCTTTGTAATAATACTTTGTTTAATATAAATTAATATAAATATATCGCTGCAACATCTTTTTCACCCTACCACCTTAAAGACTTTACAAAGTGCATTGAACTGCACCTTCTTCTAATCCTCCTGGTCTTCTAATCATATCAACTTTCTAAACTTCCAAACTCATAGTCTCGTTCCGATAAAATAAGATTATAATATACATGAGACTATAAAATATTAAATTGATTAAATTTAAATTATTTGATTAAAAATATAGTCAATTATGTTAGAAAGGAAATAGTACTTGATACATGAAAAAGAATTATAAAAGGCTATATTATAAATTAGTTTAATGTAATATATTAAATTGTAAATTTTTTTAATATAAAGTAAATATGATATATTTTTAATAAAATATATCAATTTATAAAATAATTATATATATATGTATTTTTATAAACGTCCGTCCACTTTGTGTAGTAAAAGAATACTACACAAAATTAACGGAATTGAATTTGATTCTAACGGGTTCAGGTAAAAATGAATTGACTTATTAAGACACGATTTATTAACGAGTCAACCTGCTTAACACGAAATTAGCTACTTTGATCCGTTTAGATTTTATTTCAAAATTATAATTTTATTATTATTAGGTTGTAATATTGATAATTCTCAGTATACTTATCTTTTTTATTTTTTTTATTGTTGAGATTGTAATTTTAGACTTATGCTCATATTTATTTTTATATGATTTGTAATATTGGTTTTATTATATGTTAAAATTTTAAAAATATTTATATATATATTTTAAAATATTGTGGTAACTATTAAATATAAATTTTATCTCATTGAGCAGCCGAAATTGCCCAAAATGTCTGAAGTGAAGTAAATAAAAATATTTACTAGTATTTATACTAAAGGCTAAAAAAAAATAAACCTAAAAATGCAATCAAGTATAAAACACAATATATCATCTACAGGTGACACGTGTAAAAAACTATTTTACAACTTAATATGATATTATCTCTAAAAGCATGCTACATCATACCACGTTCTTCAATCTTTGTGTGACAAAGAAAAATTCAGATTCTTTAATTTTTTAAAAATGAGAATGATATGATTTTTTTCATTGGATTCATACGAGTTGTCTCATATAGGTGAATTATAAATATCCTTAATGAGAGGCAATTCGTGTGAATCCAACGAAAAAGATAAGCGAATATATCATGAATCTAATTATTTCATTTTCTTAAAAAGGAAATGTTGCAAATATTAAATGTCTTTTTTCCTAATCATAGAAAATAATAGCAGAAAATGACATGGAGACAGTTGTATTTAAACTGATCACCACCCATCGGGATAGCGTGATCCCAAAGAGACCATAAACAGAAGTCCATGCTCAATGATACCCTTACAAAATATTCATTTTGTAATATTTGTACATCTCAACGGTATGGACATTTTTCATGCTTGCAATCCCTGTAGTTACCCTGTTTTTTATTTCCTCTTTTATCACTTGCCTTGTAATAATACTTTATTTTAATATAAATCACTGCAACAACTGATCCGTCATTCTCCCATTTTAAAGACTTTACCAAACTCATTGAACTGCACCTTCTACTTAGTTTTAATTATTTTTTTACCAGCAATTAATTGTTGAATGAACTTGTTTAAGAGAGACAGCCCCAGCCCCATGCTTATGAGAGAAAAGGTATTTACCAGGAATGCTTGGGCTAATTTGGATAATAAGTTGAGATGTTTTGTAAATAGTAATAATATATTTGAGTTGAAATGAGATGGTTAGAAATGATTTGTGTTAAAATATTTTATGGAGTTTTAGAAAAAGAAAGAAAAAAAGTTGAATAAAAATATTATAAAGTTAAAATATTATTAGAATTTAATATTATTTTTGTTTTGGGATTTAAAAAAGTTATATTTTTTTTTGTTTAGAAGTTTAAGAAAATAGTAATAATTAAGTAATGATTAAATGAAAAAGTTAAAAATTTGAAATTGAAAAAAATTTGTATTTATAACATTTGAATATTGAGATGAAATGAAATTAGATAGGATGCGGGACGGGGTGCGGGGAGGGGGCTACCCCGCACCATACGGTGCGGGTAGCACCCCTAGTTCATTTTTGCTTTCTTATGAAATATTTCATTTTAAATTTTAGAAGTGATTCTAATTTTGATTTTGGCCAAATTTTTGGCAGAATTATTATTTAATTATGTATTTATTTTTCATGCAATAATTTATATTTTTTATTTTTAAAAAAATCTCCTAATCTCAAATTCTTAGTAATTCTTATTTTATCAATAATCAATACTTTATAAATAATTTCGAATTCGAATTTGATAAATAATCAATATTTTTTAAAGTTTTCTTTTTTATTTTGCATCTTTTCTCAGTTTCAATTTTTAATTTATGTTGATTAACTAGCAATCAAAATAATAATTATTTTGTCCATTGTCATAGTTATATATATATATATATATAAACCTACCACTTCACTTTAGGATTAGTTGGATACTTAATTGAGAAGAAAATTGAAAGTTAAATAATATTATTATAATGTTATTTTTTAATATTTTTTTAATTTTAATATTTAAAAAAATTAAATTATTTATTATATTCTGTTTAAAATTTTAAAAAAATTATAATGATAAGGTGATATGATTATGGTATCCAAACAAGATCTAAGAAGCCCGTAAAGTACGAGGACCATTATTTGGGGAGTGATTTCTAACAATAATATGTTAAAAGGATGTGGATGTAATACGTACAATTAATTTATTATTATTTTACAATTTTACAGTAAAATTATAGTTTTTGAATTTAAATGTATCAAATTAAAAATAAAAATAAATATGTTTAAAAAAGAGATATTTAATTAAATAATTGAAGAAAATGTGTGTATTAGTAATATTTATAATTTGGAGAATACTAGGGTGACAAACGAATTTGTCAACCAAATATGCATATCAATACAATGAGTTTTTTTTTTTTTTTTTTTTTTCTCTCTTTAAGTATTTTTTAAACATCTTTAACTATTAAAAATATATATAAATTCACATTAAAGATTTTTATACTATCATTTTTCTTTTAATTTTTGTTGCCAGGCATAACTTCTTTTAATTTGAAAATGAAAAAGACACTACACAACGTTGTGAGATCTTCAAGTAAGAGATAAATAAATAAAATGACTCTTATAATACTGATTATTCATTTAATAGTGTTCAAAATATTTTTACTGATAATAATAAATATTCTAAAAACTATTTTATTTATCTATTTCTTTTTTTATTATCGCCTTAAATTTAATTAGTTAAAAATTTGCAAACAACTTATAACAGGTCATGACCCTCCGTATTAAATGAGGAGTTATAATATTTGCTGCAACAGTTGCATGCACACAGGCTGGCTGAATAGACTTGAGCTTGAGCCTTGTTTCGCCATCAATGGACAAGTACTACTCAATGAGGTCGTACATGCACAATTTCATTTAATTTGCGAAGAAGACGTCGTTAGAATGGCATCACCCTGTAAAGTTGTAAACCTCACTCAATACATTGAGTGATCCCTCCAACAATCAAATTGTGTGGATTATACTTTCCTCTAAATCAAATTATGTGGATTAAATATAACAGTTCTTCTACATACCATCGGGGTTGCGCCCCCGCAGCGGCCTCGCCTGACGTGGCATGCCACGTCAGTCGAGTTAATTAATTTAAAAAAAAAAAGGGGAAATATGATGACCCGCTTTTAAGTGTATTTTCGCTTAAATAATTGTTTTTATTTTAATTAATATATCAGTTATTTATTTTAATTTATTTGCGTTTTAAAATTGGTTTTTAATTTATTTGAGGTTGTGTTTTATTTCTTTTAGATGTTTTGTGATTTTTAATCCCTTTTCGGCGGTTTGTTTTGTTTTTCAGAGGGAGGATTGAACCTCATTTCTTTTTTTTACATCTTTTCTTTTTTTTTTTCTCTTTTTCCTTTTTCTTTTTCCCTTCTTTTCTTTTTTCCTTTCTTTTTCTTTTTTCTTCTTTTTCTTTTTTTCTTTCCTCTCCCCCGCGTCCGAACCCCCCCCGAGCTCTCTCTCTCTTCCCTCTCCCTCACGCCGGACGTCCCTTCAACAGCCTAGACCGCCGCCGTCCGGCCACCGTTTGGCCCACCACCGGTCTCATTCTCTTCCCCTCCCTCCGGCGCACCACCCCTCCAAAGCCCACCCCCAACCGGCCGGCCGTTTGGCCGGAAAAGCTCCAAGAAGAGCGCACGGATTTTGCTCCGATCAGCCGCCGTCGCTCCACCTCCGGCCACCACTTCTTCACCACTTCATCACCGACTCTTTGCCGTCCTAACCCACCCATTTCCGGCCTCCAACGACCACCGAAACAGCTCCTACGAGCTTAGTTTCCGATTTGGGTTTTTCGGCCATTTTCCGGCGACTCCGCCGCCACCCACGGCCGTTCATCACTTCCAATAGCTTCACAACCATCCCTAGACCATACCCTATCAATTTCGTGTCCTAGTTTGTCCCCGTTCAAAAGTGGGTTTTTCAGACCCACGGCCACAGTGAATTTTCACTGTGACGTTGCTGTTTTTCCGCCGTTTGCAACGCCGCTTGTTTTCTAAAATTGCCATATAGCGCTGTAAGTATTTTCCAAACCCTATTTTCAGATTTAAATATATATCGCTCATACAATTTATTTATTGTTGTTGGTTGTTGATTCCGGACTGAGTCCGAGGAGTTTCGGGGGTCGGATGGATGGAGGACGGAGTTGTCTATTTAATTGATTTATGTTGTTTGATCATTTTATTATGCATTGTTATGGCATTGCATGGTGCATGCACGTGTGTTTGTGGAATTGTGTGAAAAGCCTGTGTATTGGCGTGAGTGGTTTTACAGGTGCGTGTGTATCACGAGCCCAAGCCGGGATGGGTTATTATCTCGGTGGAGCTCCTCTGGTCACTCGGGAGCGGAATAAACTGAGTGATGTCCCCTGAGTTGTCGCTAGACGACGAGAGCGGGACTAGGGGTTGCTTGGCTACGAACGCGTCGGGCGCGGAACCGGGCATCGCCCTACGCACCGACTCTGTGGCCCTTCGCTGGTGAGGGCTAGAGGATGCTTGGCTACGCACGCGTGGGGCGCAGAACTGGGCATCGCTTGTTAGGTGTCACACGCGCGGTGGTACTCTGCGGTGTGGCACTGGAGCCAGGGTGTGCGGATGACCCCCAGGGGAGGTCATGGTGCACGAGGTTAAAATTGGATAATGGTTTGAGAGGCCAAATGGGACTTTTGGCGTGGTATTGGGCCAAATGGACTTTTGGCGAGATATTGGGCCAAATGTGACTTTTGGCGTGTTAGTTAGAAAGGTTGTGTGTTTTTGGGCCAAACGGGTTTTTGGCGTGTGTGGAAAACTGTGTCTTTGGGTTTTGTGCATTGGGCATGGTTCATGCATATTGTTTGAGTTCTATATGTATTATTATCTGGTAGTGTTTGGGTTTTACTTACCTGCGGTACCATTTATGGTTCCGTAGCTTTTGGTGCAGGAGATGAGGATGAGGAGGAGGAGGCTGAGCCCGAGGATGCGGCTCCGCCGGGTTGCTGATGTTATGCTTTTCTTTATGGTTTTAAAACTGTATTTGTGTTTTGTAATATTTTATCTATGTACGTTTTAAACAGCTTGTATTACGTAAGAAAAATTCTAGTACTTAGTTATGGCTTTCGTTATCCGCTGCGTGTTTCTTTGTACACATATGTTGCCTCGCACACACTCGGCACCCGTCGATAGGATGGTGACCCGGGTTGTCACCATCCGGACGTCTCGATTTTCCCGTGTTCGGACGTGGGGATTTGGGGGCGTCACAGGAAACGTAAAACGGAAACCTGTTTCTTCCGAAAACAAAAACAACCTTCGTGAGCCGCTTCCTTGTTTGGTCTGAACAAATTTGGGCTGAATGGAAATCGTGGGGCTTGCCGTCGTGGGTTGTCGCCGATCTGTGTGAGTGGCGGTCGCCGTCGTTCGTGAGCCGTGAGCCGCTTCCTAGTTTGGTCTGAACCCATTTGGCCTGAACGGAAATCGTGGGTTGTTGTCGTTTAATGTTGTAGCCGATCTATGTGAGTGGCGGTCGCCGTCGTTGTTCCCAGAGCTCTGAGTCGAAGACGAGGCTGTTGATTACTTGCACTGAGAATGGAAAGTCACGGAACCGATCCAGCCAAACGTGATACACCAGTCGAACGTTAAGCTCCGGCGAGACGAGGTAAATAACTGAAGCACCATGTACATCTGTGTGAGTACCGTCGGCTGTTCATTTTCTCCATTGTACATTAGTGCAATAACGTAATCGATTTTTTTTCTCTCTATGTTCTTGGTAAAAACCAGTTGTTCCAGTAGTAGGAGGGAAAAAGTGGCATTTTTAGGCTTGTACAACGCAGGGGCAGACGAACATTAGTGAAGTACTGTCGGCTTGTAAGGTATATTATGGATAGCTAGATCCAGTACTTAGATCTGTTAAAATGTTATAAATTAGTACTATGCAATGTGACTGAAATTTCCGTAAGAGGAGGAACATGTGAAAATACAGAGAGGTGAAATGCAGTGAAAATTTCTTAAACATAGGCTATGTGTCTTGCAGAGGAACAAAAATGTGCTTGACGTTGTAACTTAAAGAACATTTTTGATGTCGATTGAGGATGAAATGTGCATGTTGTTAATCAATATTCAGTTTAATTTTAAGAACTAATTTAAACTAAAATGGTATGTAGAAGAACTGCTAATTAAAATGGCAAGGAAATCTACTCCATGCCTCACAGCTTGTAGAATAATAACCATATATAATTTTATAATTTTCTCAATCAGTTTTAGAATAATATGCATCTCATGAGAAAGATAGATGATACAAAAATGCGAAACTTGATGCTTGACCTGCAGTGGCTATAGATTCCTTGTGGGTGTCAGTCTAAATTTATCTAATATATGAGAAAGGGGATAGATAGTTTGTTTGCAATTGTTTGTGGTTTTAAAAGAAATTGGAAGTCACTAAATGCAGCAAATTTTTAAAAGAATTGCACGTATGAATAAACAATCACGCTGCAGGAGAGTTGCATGATAGATAGGACAACGGGCAGCAGTGTTAGATATGTAGTTTTGCATTATGGGATTGATAACAGGTTTGTTGACAATTAGCAGGTTGTGTGATTGGGTTAAGTACAGAGTGATGGCCCACGTTGGTCTATAGTTAGGTAACTACCAGGTGTTTGTTAAGGATTCAATGCCATATGTCCAGAACCTAGTTGCTGGACTGAGTGAGATCTCACGCAATACACAAACTAAATGTGAACCTAGCATATGCAAGTTAATCTTCTGAACAGAACATACTGCAAGTTAACAGGCTGAACATACATTCAGCAAGAAGAGAGTTTAATCGACTCAGAATTGGGGAGAAATATGCTGATAACTTCTGAGGTAAATACAAAGGTCAATCATACAGATCTAGCAGACTCAGACTTCAGAACTAATACTACTTCTGAACATACAGCTACTGCAGGTTAATGTTGGATGTACATTACAACTTAGACATAGAAAATAAGCAAGAGTTTCTGAACATTACATATTCTTGCATTGGAATAATCAGTTAAATACTACATAATAACAATAGACAACAACCACAAAAGCCCAATAAAGCCGGAGTAGTGCACGTGAACGCCTTATGGAAATCTCTCTCAACTCAAGCTCTTTCTCCTTCTTCTCGAGTTCTTTCTCCTTCTTTAAAAGTTCTGCGTATATTTCTCGAAATTGATGTTGGCAGTGGTGTTCGCAATCGTCATTACTATCTGCCCACTTGAAAAATTTGCAACATGGTAAGCCCTGGTCAACGCGTGGTTAAAAAGAGTGTTAGCTGTCACTAACACTAAATAATGGTTATGGAACTTAGCCTACCAATATTATGTAGTTACCTTTGTGTTATACTTTGGACAACCTAAGAAGGGTCGTCCTGGATTTCGCTCAGTTTTTGAGTATCGCACTACCGCTTCAAGCTCACAGAAGCAAAATTCTGGACCCTCCTTTGTAGGTTTAGCAAAGGATGCAGAAGTCATTGATGATGATGATGATGACATCTGGACGAAAATGCATACACAAATGTGCAAGTAAGCAGTTCCCAAATCTAATAACTGGATATGAACAAAACTGAAACAGGTTCTAAATATGGTAGGGAAAAACAAGTGCTAATTCATTCTATTGAATTCCCTCAAAGGAGTCTTGTGATGTCTCGGTTCTAACACTTGTTTTGACATAAAAATACATTGTATGTAATCATCATATGCCATAAATCTAAAAATGGTAATTTCTGTAAACATCAAAACACTACACTATAGCATTGAGTCAAAGCAAACCTCCAATGCATGCCAAACATTAAAATCAAACCGTGTACCCCATTACCACAACATCATCATCAAGCTGTAAAATTATCCAACATACTTCCAATAAACATGACTCAAAGCAAACATTTAAACTTTATGAACAAAGTTTGAATTAAAAAAATTAAACCATGACTCATGTTTCTAAAGCTAACAGGACAACTTAATCAAACAATCAGAGTATACCAATGTCTCGGTTCTAACACTTGTTTTGACATAAAAATACATTGTATGTAATCATCATATGCCATAAATCTAAAAATGGTAATTTCTGTAAACATCAAAACACTACACTATAGCATTGAGTCAAAGCAAACTTCCAATGCATGCCAAACATTAAAATCAAACCGTGTACCCCATTACCACAACATCATCATCAAGCTGTAAAATTATCCAACATACTTCCAATAAACAGGACTCAAAGCAAACATTTAAACTTTATGAACAAAGTTTGAATTAAAAAAATTAAACCATGACTCATGTTTCTAAAGCTAACAGGACAACTTAATCCAACAATCAGAGTATACCAATGTCTCGGTTCTAACACTTGTTTTGACATAAAAATACATTGTATGTAATCATCATATGCCATAAATCTAAAAATGGTAATTTCTGTAAACATCAAAACACTACACTATAGCATTGAGTCAAAGCAAATTTCCAATGCATGCCAAACATTAAAATCAAACCGTGTACCCCATTACCACAACATCATCATCAAGCTGTAAAATTATCCAACATACTTCCAATACCATTTACTCAAAGCATAATAAAATGTAAGAGATTCAGATTAAAAAGATGACTCACAACCAAGACCAATCCAAGAAATACACGCAGCACAAAATTATCTATGATGTAAGTGAGGGTGTCGTCGTGTGTTTAATAGATATGAACTTAGGAAGGGTTAGGGTTTGAGTGGTTAGGGTTAGGTATAGGATTCGGGTTCGGGTTAGAGTGTTTAGGGTTAGGGTTCGGATTAGAGTGTTTAGGGTTAGGGTTCGGGTTTGAGTTTGAGTGGTTAGGGTTAGGGTTAGGGTTTAGGGGCTTCGTGGGAAGGGGATTTCAGAGAGACGTCGCCGATCTGTGTGAGTGGCTTCATGGAGAAGACAAACACAGAAGTCGAAGAGAAGATGGCTCGGTTTCACGGAGAAGACGAAGCTGTGATGAATCGTGGGGGGAGAAGAAGAAGATGAACCAGTGGAGGAAGATGAAGAATCGGGGAGAAAATAGAGAGAAGAGGAAGACGAAGAGAAGATGGCTCGATTTCACGGAGAAGACGAAGCTGTGATAAATCGTGGGGCATGGGGCGAGAAGAAGAAGAAGATGAACCAGTGGAGGAAGATGAAGAATCGGGGAGAAAATAGAGAGAAGAGGAAGACGAAGAGAAGATGGCTCGGTTTCACGGAGAAGACGAAGCTGTGATGAATCGTGGGACGAGAAGAAGAAGATGAACCAGTGGGGGAAGATGAAGAATTGAGGAGAAATAATAGAGAGAAGAGGAAGATGAAGAATTGGGGAGAAAATAGAGAGATGAAGAATCCGGACGAATGGGGGGCGAGACAAGGACCGGAGGCCAAGAAAATTAATTACAAACTAAAACGACGTCGTGGGGCTAATTTGCCACGTCGGACACGAGGCCGCGGCGAGGACGCGGCTCGGTTGTACACAGCATTTTTCTAAATATAATCTTTATTTTCCCAACCGTAGAGAATGATAGGAGCAAATGACACGAAGACACTTGTATTTGAACTCACAATCAACCGTGATGGCCGGCGTGATCCAAGAGAGACCCTAAACAAAAATCCATGCACATATATTTTATAACAGAAATCTTATACACATATAATAATTTTTTTTTATAATATTTTTTTATATAATAGATTCACTTTTTTTAAAATAAGGGACTGTACGGTACTTATTAGTTAATTTGGTAATTTTTTTTTTTATAAGAAGGACTGTAGTAGTTACGCTCTGTTTTTCGTTTCGTCTTTTATCACTTGCCTTGTAATGATACTCTATTTAATATAAATCACTGGAACAGCTGATCTGTCATTTTCCCACTTTAAAGACCCTACCAAACTCATTGAACTGCACCTTCTACTTAGTTTTAACTATTTTTTAACAAGCAATTAATTGTTGAATGAACTGTTTTAACAGAAACAGCCCATGCTTACGAGAGAGAGGTATTTACCAGCGACACTTAAAAATAATAAGATATTTGAGTTGCGATAAAATAAGTTAGAAATAATTTGTATTAAAATATTTTATGATATTTTAAAAAAAGAGAGAAAAAATATTGAATAAAAATATTATAAATTTAAAATATTATTATAATTTAATATTATTTTTATTTTACAATTTTAAAAAACTGAATTATTTTTTACGTTTTATTTAAAAATTTGAGAGAATTGTAATAATTAGATAATGATTAGTTAAAAAAGTTAAAAATCTGAAATTAAAAAATATTTGTATTAATTTATTTCTAATAAATTATTAAACAGGTCAAAACAAATGACACGGCACAACCCGTTATCTAGTGAGCTATATTAGAATTTAAAAGTTTGACATGTTTAGTTTATTAGGTCGAATTCGAATTGACTTATATAATCGAATATTAATAATTTGACACGACCCGATAACAAGATTTGCCATCCTTGATTCTAGATTAACAATCATTTGTTCAAAGGAGATATTGCAATTAAAACTAAGAGCATTGCTACTCATAAGCCTTATACACCACACACCACATATTTTTTATTTTTTTAAATTTTTTTTAGATTTATTCTTTTTAAACTAATTCAATTTTTCTATTTATTATTCATATACTAAACATTTGATAAAAGAAAAAAATAAAAAAAATTTAAAAAAATGGATGGTGTGTGGTGTAGAGGCTTATGTTTAGAATTTTTCTAAAACTAATTCAAAGTTATTGTACAATTTTACTGTAAAATAATATTTTTTGAATTTAAATTTTTAAAATAAAATTAAAAATGTTATGAAAATGAAAAATGATAGTATGTCTATCAAATATGTCCATTAAATATATCCACTCATATATATTTTTTTAATAATTAAAAAAGTGATTATTAATAAATTTATATTTCTTTTACTTGTCTCTTAATAGTTAAGTATATATGTTTAAAAAATTATTAAAAAAATATTTATTTATATTAATGGACACATTTGATAAAAATATTTAATAATTATCCTGACATTATGTTTAAAAGACTAATATTTTATTAAATAGTTATATCAAAGTAATGTAATAGTAATATTTACATTTGTTGCACACAGCCGTATTGAATGATTGAACGACGTACAGTCTTCGGCTTGTTTCACTATTAATGACATTACCACCAGTCTCAACAGGACGGCTTGCATTCCAAATTATTTTAATTTATCTCATCTACTTGTTATAATTTTTTTAAATTATAATATAAAATATAAAAAATAATTTAATTTTTTTAAATTTTAAAATAATAATAATATTAAAAAATAATATTATAATAATATTTTATTTAATTTTTAACTTTTATCTTAATTCAACACAGCTCAATATTCCTATATAATCTTAATTTGTGTAGTGGACATATGACATCACCCTGAAAACCAAATTCATCAAAACATTTGAAATTGTGAGTATACTATCTTTTAAATCAAGATCATTCACATTCTTCAATCTTCAATCTTCAATACTGTGTGACAAAGAAAAATTCAGATTCTTTAATTTTTGAAAAATGAGAATTATACTGTTTTTTTCATTGAATTCATACGAGCTGTCTAGTATAAACTGATAAGTGAATTATTAATATCCTTAATGCGAGACAATTTGTGAGAATCCAACGAACAAGATAAGCGAATGTATCATGACTCTAATTATTTCATTTTTATAAAAAGGGAATGTTGCAAATATATGAGGTAGCAAGGTTATGTGAGATATGTATAATCTTACATCAGTATCGATAAAAGGCCTTTATCAAAGAGTAAAAGACTAGATTCCAAAAATGTAGGGGAGAGAGATAAATAAATAAAATTGTTATACGAATTTGAGAACATAGAGAGAGATAAATAAATAAAATGTATTTTTTTATTATTCATTTAATGTTATAAGAAAAAAAATTTACGGATAATAGCAAAAATTAATATTGTGAGATAAATCTTATATATCTATCACTCTTTAATTTAATATCCTAAATTATATAAAAACTTGAAAGAAACTTGATTGGCAGGCGAAAGTCCATACTAAATACGATAAATGTCTTTATTATCCCAATAATAGAAAATGATAGCAACAAAATGACATAGAGATAGTTGTATTTGAACTCACCAGCCATCGTGATGGCGTGATCCCAAAGAGACCATAAACAGAAGTCCATGCTCATATGTTTTGTAATATTTGCAATCCCCATAGTTACTCTGTTTTTCGTTTCCTCTTTTTATCACTTGCCTTTATTTGCTTGTTTCACCATCAATAATAGACAATTAGAACTCATTTGCATAGTGAGATATGAGATAATATGTAAGCAGCAGTGAAATAAATTGTCAATAGTAAAGAAATACTTGAGTTAATATATTTTATGGGACTTTAAGAAATGAGTGAGAAAAATATGAATAAAAATATTATAAAATTAAAATATTATTAGAATATAATTTCTTATTTTAACATTTGAAAAAATTGAATTATTTTTTGTACTTTATTTAGAAATCTAATAAATTTGTAATGGTTAGATAATGATTAGACAAAAATGTTGAAAATTTAGAATTAAACAAATATTTATATTTGTGCTGTTTTAATATTGAAATGAGATGAAGGCTTGCTATCAAACCAGGCCTTATGAATCTATGATATGTAAATTATCATAAGGCCCCCATTCATGACATCACCTTAAAACCCTCGTTCACGATCAATACATTGAGCCCCCCAACAGCCAAATTATGTGGAGTATACAAACTTATCTTATAAATCATATTCATTCACAAAACCTGCCTTATGAGCATCATGCCATGTTCTTCAAATTTTTATGGAGTGAAATAAAAAAATAATCCAATCCAATGAAAAAAAATCATTGTCTTTCTCATGTGAAAAGAAAATCTAGATTCTTTAAATTTTCAAACATGAGAAAGACATTTATTCTTTTTGTTAGATTCATACGAGTTATCTCGAACAATTTGATACGTGAATTATAAATATTGTTGATGTGAGATAATCCGTGTGAATCCAACAAAAGAGGCCTGTCATTATATCATAACTCTTATTATTATTTTTTTATTATTAAAAGGAAATGTTGCAAATATCTAATTTGCTAAAATAATTGTATGAGCTATAAACTACACCAAAATCGATATGCAACCTTTATCAAAGAGAAAAAGACTCGCACGAGATATTGCAGCATACTAGTGCTACAAGTTGTTATTCACAAGGCCCATCTACTACAAGTCGTTTACCCTCTACTGATTATACACGAGAAGAAGGACCTGACTGAGGAGACTAGAAGCTTCTATTCCTATTCTATTATGCCTTTTTACCATTTCTGTTATGATGAGCTGTATAGTGATTCCTTTATTCCTTTAGCTGTTAGTCATGTACCTAGCGTGTATATATATTCTTTCACTATCAATCAAATGAGATCAGAACATTTTTCTCTCATTTCTTCGAATATTATTTTCTCCTCCTTTTCTTACATGGTATCAGAGCCAGGTTGATCCTCTGATTTTGTATTTTCCTTCACTATGGAAGAACAATCGATCAACACTGAGCATGAGGTCACTCAAGATACAAATCCCACTTCCCCCTTCCTCAATTTCTCTAACCCAAACAATCCTTACCGTGTTGATCATGGAGATAATACCACTGTAACCCTTGTTACTGATCTTCTCACCACTGACAATTATACAACATGGTCACGAGCTATGCGTCGAGCCCTTAGAGCAAGAAACAAGCTCGGCTTCATCAATGGGAATATTGCCAAACCTACTGGCCCTGCAGATCCTTTATTTGACGCTTGGGAAAGGTGCAATGATATGATTGTATGCTGGATCCAGAACTCCATCAGTCCTGCTGTGAAGTCAAGTATTGCCTTTGTTGATGATGCACAGGATGTATGGAATGAACTCAGGGACCGCTTCACTCAGCAGAATGGACCCCGCATCTTTCAATTGAAAAGGAACCTGACCAACTTGAGACAAGAAAATGATCCAGTGAGTGTTTACTATGGTAAACTTAAAACTCTATGGGATGAACTTGCTATTTATGATCCTATACCTACTTGTGCATGTGGAAAATTGACTGTTCTAAATGAAAGATGTCAAAGAGATAATGTCATTCAGTTTCTTATGGGACTAAATGATAGGTATACCAATGCTAGGGATCAGATCATGCTTCTTGACCCTATTCCCCCTGTCAACAAAGTTTTTTCCCTTATTCAACAACAAGAACAGCATCACCAAATTATTTCAACCTCTCCAAACCCTGACACTATGGCCTTGGTCACCAACACTTCTTATTCCTCTTTCAAACCCAATATAAAAACTGTTGTGAATGGGAGGAAAGATAGACCATACTGTACTCATTGTCGTATACAGGGTCATACTCTTGACAATTGTTTCAAGATAGGAAATGCACAAGCTCCCATTTGCACCCACTGCAATCAAACTGGTCATTTGATTGACAAATGTTATAAGTTGCATGGTTACCCTCCAGGGCACAAGTTATATAAGGGAAAGAATTTTGGACCATCTGTTAACCAAACCAGCTTATCAATTGATACTAATCTGGAGGAAATTTGTGAGGATAAAGTAAGTTTCACTAAGGAGCAATATCAGCAGATCATGAACTTGCTTCAGCATAAGGAATTTTCAACTGCTTGTCCTTCTGCAAATCATGCACAGGTTGTTCATCGACCTATTTCAACTGAACCTAAAGCTTCAAAGATTTCTGGTATACCTCTCTGCCTCTCTGTTTTTAATTACAAACCTCTACATCCTTCTAAAATTCCTTGGATAATAGATTCGGGTGCCACAGATCACATGATCTGTAGCACTTCTTATTTTTCCTCTATTATTTCAGAGGTTTCTTATTCAGTCAAATTGCCTAATGGTACTTCCATTCCTGTCACACACTTGGGTGATGTTCAGGTCACCAAGAATATTCTTCTTAAGAATGCCTTGTGTGTACCATCATTCTCATTTAATTTGATTTCTGTTAAAAGACTCACAGAATCACTCACTTCTTGTTTGTTTTTCTTGTCTAATCATTGCTTCATTCAGGACCTTTCCACCTGGACCACGATTGGGATGGGTGAAGTCAAAGGCAGCCTCTATCATCTTTTGCCAGAAATTGTTCCTCCAACTGCCCTTGCAGCAGCTTTATCATCTATATCAGCTACTTTTTCATCCATATCTGCTTCTGCCATGAACAATAGCAACTCTTCTGACATTTGGCATTGTCGCCTTGGTCACATTTCTAATTCTAGACTTGATTTAATTGATGATCCTGATGTAAAAAGCACCTACAGTTCGAGTAGAGTTACTCCTTGTTATGTTTGTCCTATGGCTAAGCAACACAAACTTTCTTTTCCTATTAGTTATCACAAGACTCATTCTATATTTGATATGATCCATTGTGACCTTTGGGGGCCATGTTCTGTACCTGCCTATGATGGAAGTAGGTTTTTCTTAACCATTGTTGAGGATTTCTCACGCACCACTTGGGTTTACTTGCTCCATACCAAGTCTGAAACAAGAAAATGCCTTGAGTCCTTCTATAATATGATAGAAACACAATTTGACACTAAAATTAAAGTGCTTCGAAGTGACAATGGGGTTGAATTCCAAATGACAGACTTTTTTAACCAAAAGGGCATCATTCATCAAAGATCTTGTGTGGAAACCCCTCAACAAAATGGAGTAGTTGAGAGAAAACACCAACACATCCTAAATGTGGCTAGAGCCCTACGATTCCAATCTGGTTTGCCTTTACATTTTTGGAATGATTGCATCCTCACAGCAGTATATCTCATTAACCGAACCCCTACTCCTTTACTTAACAATAAATCACCCTATGAAGCTTTGTTTTCCACCAAACCCACATACACTCACCTTAGAATTTTTGGATGCCTCTGCTTTGCAACAACAATCTCTCATGGTCGCAAGAAATTTGATCCAAGAGGCAGGCAGTGTATTTTTCTGGGTTACCCTTTTGGAGTTAAGGGCTACAAGCTCTTGGATCTTGAAACACATACCACCTTTGTTTCTAGAAATGTTATTTTCCATGAACAAACCTTTCCTTTCCTTTCTCCTCAATTCACTAATCTTAAACCACATCATACAGAAGCTACTCCCTCTCCTATTTTTAATCCTCCTCTACCTGATTTCCTTGATTATTCTCCTCCCACACCTCCTTCATTTCCTTCTAATTCTTGTCCTTCTAATAACACTCCATCACCTTCCGCCACTATACCTGATGCACCACATTCTGACAGTATAATTTCTTCACCTCCTGCACCTCCATCTTCTTCCAAAGAACCTATACTTCGCAGGTCAACCAGAACTCGAACAGCCCCTCACTACCTTAAAGACTTTCATTGCCAGCAGGCTGCTTTGACTCCCATTTCTCAGTTCAAGGTTCAGGTATCTCCTCTTTCCTCTACTTGTTCTTTTCCATTACAAGATTACTTGAATTATGATAAATTTTCCCCCTCTTTTCAAGCCTTTTCTTCATCTATTTCTACTGTTTTTGAGCCTACTTGCTACAATCAAGCAGTGAAAAATCCTGACTGGTGCACAGCCATGGATGCTGAATTACATGCCTTAGAACAGAATAATACTTGGGTCCTCACAGATTTACCTCATGGAAAAGTACCTATTGATTGTAAATATGTGTATAAAGTGAAACACAACTCAGATGGCAGTGTGGAAAGATTAAAGGTGCGTTTGGTTGCAAAGGGCTACACTCAACAAGAAGACATTGATTACACTGACACTTTCTCACCAGTAGCCAAAATGGTGACCGTAAGATGCCTCTTATCCATTGCTGCAATTCGAAGTTGGCATTTGCATCAGTTTG
This sequence comes from Carya illinoinensis, assembly GCF_018687715.1. Classification (NCBI taxonomy): domain Eukaryota; kingdom Viridiplantae; phylum Streptophyta; class Magnoliopsida; order Fagales; family Juglandaceae; genus Carya; species Carya illinoinensis. The sequence continues at coordinate 2,779,653 of NC_056765.1, forward strand.
ATGTCAATAATGCCTTCCTCCATGGTGACTTAGAAGAGGAAATCTATATGAATAAACCACCTGGCTACTCCAAAGGAGGTCCTAATCAGGTTTGCAAATTGTTAAAGAGTCTTTATGGCTTGAAACAAGCCTCTAGACAATGGTATGCCAAACTCACCTCACATTTATTGGATTTTGGCTTTTCTCAGTCCAAGGCAGATTATAGTCTTTTTGTCAAGACAACTAATGACTCTTTTACAGCTCTTTTAGTCTATGTCGATGACATACTTGTGGCCAGTGACTCCCATGACTCTATAGCTGCTCTCAAAGTCTTCTTGAATGATCACTTCAAAATTAAAGACCTTGGTTCTCTTCGCTACTTTCTTGGTATTGAGGTTGACCGTTGCTCTCAAGGAATTCATATTTGTCAACGCAAATATGCTCTAGACATCCTTGCTGATTCTGGTACTTTAGGTTCCAAACCTATCAAAGTGCCAATGGACCAGAACTTAAAACTAAGCAAAACAGCTGGTTCTACATTGAAGGATCCTTCCATTTATCGTCGGTTAGTAGGGAGATTGCTATATCTCACTATTACTCGCTCGGATATAAGTTATGTTGTCCATACATTGAGCCAATTCATGGCCACTCCTACGTCAGCTCACTTGGCTGCTGCTCACAAGGTGCTCAAGTACATTAAGACAGCTCCAGCTCAAGGTATTCTATTCTCTGCTGCCTCTTCTCTGCAACTTTCAGCTTATTGCGACTCAGATTGGGCCTCTTGCCCCGATACTCGTCGCTCTGTCACTGGATACTGTGTACTATTAGGCAACTCTCTCATTTCTTGGAAATCTAAAAAGCAGACTGTGGTTTCACACTCTTCAGCTGAAGCTGAATATAGAGCTATGGCAGCAACATGTTCTGAGCTAACTTGGCTTAGGTTTCTCCTTACTGATCTTCAAGTTGATCACCCTCAAGCTGTACAACTTTTCTGTGATAACCAAGCCGTGCTTCACATCGCTGCAAATCCCGCTTTTCATGAGAGAACCAAGCACATTGAGATAGATTGCCATTCAATTCGAGACAAAATCCTTGATGGTTCAATTTCTACTTCTCATATTTCTACACATCTGCAACTTGCAGATTTTCTAACTAAAGCTCTGCCTTCTTCAGTTCTTCACTCTCATTTGCTCAAGATGGGAATAGTAAACTTCTATTCTCCATCTTGTGGGGGGGTATTGCAGCATACTAGTGCTACAAGTTGTTATTCACAAGGCCCATCTACTACAAGTCGTTTACCCTCTACTGATTATACACGAGAAGAAGGACCTGACTGAGGAGACTAGAAGCTTCTATTCCTATTCTGTTATGCCTTTTTACCATTTCTGTTATGATGAGCTGTATGGTGATTCCTTTATTCCTTTAGCTGTTAGTCATGTACCTAGCGTGTATATATATTCTTTCACTATCAATCAAATGAGATCAGAACATTTTTCTCTCATTTCTTCGAATATTATTTTCTCCTCCTTTTCTTACACGAGACTCCTAAATTATGTTTTATGACAGATACAATCAAATTATGTGAATCATTTTTCATTTAAATATCTGAAAATATTAAATGATAGCTACATGTGATTTATGTTTATTTTTTATTTTTTATCTTTTTGAAGCCTACATGCGATATAGATTCGATATTAGTCAAATAAAAATTTTATGTATAGTTATTTTTATATATTTTTTATATATTCTATTAATATGATTAATTGTATTATTTTTTAATATAAAATAATTTATTTTACTCTATTAATGTGATTAACTGTATCTTTTTTAATATAAAATAATTTATTTTATCAACATTAATAAAATATATAACAAATGCGTATAAGCACCGTATATAAAAGAATTCCAAGTCAAATACGTAATATAGCTATAAAGATCCTCCCTAGCTAACTTTTTGACTAGGCTGTAACATCTTATTTTTTTAATTTGAAAATGAAAGAGAGACCCCCACAGCATTAAATATATATGCTATTTATAAATAGTACCAGAAAATGATTTGTTTAAATAGTTATTTGAATTTGAGAACTTCCGGTGAAAAGGACAAATAAATAAAATGGCAATTGTAATATTGATTATTTATTTAATAATATTCAAAATATTTTTACCGACAGTAATAAATACCGTAAAAATTATTTTATTTCTCTACATCTCTTTTATCAACACCATAATTAATTTAGATAAAAATTTAAAAAGAATTTGATCTAAGATGCAGAAACTCCGTATTGAATAAAATAAACGGGCAATATTGACTTTTGAGTATGGTCTCTGAAATCCCATTACGGTGTGTGGTAAGGTAATTGTGTGAGATATAATCTGCATATATCATAATCGATAAGAGGCATTTATCGAAGAGAGAAAGGCTTCGCAGTAGACTCCAAAATATTATTCATAATAGATACAATCAAATTATGTGAATCGTTTCCCATTTAAATATCTTACAATATTAAATGCTAGCAACAATTTGAAAATGAAAGAGAGACCCCACAGCATTAAATATATATGCTATTCATAAATAGTACCAGAAAATAATTTGTTTAAGTAGTTATTTGAATTTGAGAACTTCCGTGAAAAAAGACAAATAAGTAAAATGGTAATTGTAATATTGATTATTCATTTAAATAAACGTGCAATATTGACTTTTGATTATGTTCTCTGCAGGAATCAAAAGCCATTACGGTGTGTGGTGAGCTAAAATACAGATGTCTTCACGTCTTGCTAGAAAATGATAAGGTGGATCATGGATGCATAACACCGCATCATCACGATAGGGGTATGATCATCCATTCGATTTTTTGTCGAGATGTGACGATGTATATAAAATTTGTTTTTTCTTACAATTATTTTTAGAACTATATTATTTTATATCAAATTTAAATCCAAGTAAAACAAACACGGCCTTTAGAGAAGTGGCACTGCCACATAAATTCTTAAAGCAATTGTAAAAATATGATTCACTATTCTTTGTGGGGCCCATCCAATATATTATAAAGCTAGCTTACCTGTAAATTAAGCAATGGTCTATAAAACAACAGAACCATGTATGCATTTATCAAACATTAGCCATTCTCTGTGAATGCATTTTGCGTTTTATTTGACCAAAACAGTATGCAATAGACCGAAGAGTTTGTTAAATAATTAATAGTATTAACATTAATATGCCGGCCACGTCAAACTAGGATCTCTCCATTTTAAATAAAAAAAATATTTATTTTTAATTATTTTACTTGTTAATAAAATGTTTGTGGTTAAAATAATTTATATTTTAATTTAATTTGATATTATCAAATTTCGGAAATAAGAATATCATTTTCGCTTGTTATGCCTAGAAGTTTTTTTTCCTAATTAGGTGTACATTATTCAATGAGTTAATAGTAACGGAGAATATCTGATATCATATATTCGAATCTAAGAAAATATCTAAAAATTCAAAAATAATTTTAGAAGGAGAAAAATCTGTTGACTCTGTTTTTAAATAATATAAGCTTGGAGGAAATAATTTGGGACCCAGAATTTACAAATCCCTGGCCTAGGAAAAGAGTGACCACATTGGACGTACTGATCTTATGAACTTCATCAATGTCAATTAATTGATGATACGTGCGGAGGCATATGTACACGTGACATGCATCGTTCTCACCCCTACGATGCATTAAATTGCTGCATGTCTGGACTATGTGAAAGAGTGGATTAAATTCCTCGGCTCTGTTGTCAGCATTTAATTTCCATGTCTGATTCTAGTTGGCATCGGTGAATCGTCCATAGTTTTAGACTTTATGTCTCTTCAAAGGGAGTCCGATGTCTTCTGTCTTTAAATTATCATGAAATCTTCATTAAAAATAAAAATAAAAAATATTGAGTTACAATTTTTTTTATAATTTTAAAATAAAATAATATTTTTAAAAAAATTAATTTTAATTTAAATTTTAAAATAAATATTATTTTATTAATAAGTTATAAACAAAATATAAGTGAATTATAATACTCTATATTTGCTCATAATAAGTTAATAACTCTCTGAAATCCCATTACGGTGTGTGTGTGGTGGTCAGCTAAAATTCAGATATCTTCATGTCTAGCTAGAAAATGACAAGGTGGATCATGGATGGATAACACCGCATCATCACGATAAGGATATGATCATCCATTCGGTTTTTTGTCGAGATGTGACGATGTATACACAATTTGTTTTTTCTTATTTTTATTTTTAGAACCATATTATTTTATATCAAATTTCAATCCAAGTAAAATAAACAATGCTTTTAGCGAAGTGGCACTACCACCTGAATTCTTAAAGCAATTGTAAAAATATGATTCAATATTCTTTGTGGGGGGTCTAATAAATTATAAAGCTAGCTTACCTGTAAATTAAGCAATGGTCTATAAAACAACATAACATGCATTTGTCAAACATTAGCCATTCTCTGTGAACGGTATGCAATTCTAGACCGAAGAGTTTGTTAAATAATTAAGAGTAATGTTAAATATAATTTTAAAATGTGTAAGTTTCATTTACTCATTTAAAAAAAATAAAATTAATATTAAAAAAATAATTTTTTTTATATAATTTTAATATTTATTCACATTTCTTAAAGAGAGTGCGTGAGATGGACTCTGGGAACTAACTATGCCAAGATCCCTTTTTAAAGCCCCATAAATTGTTCAGCTTAAATTTGCCGACTTCCATTGTTTTTTCCTCTTCCATCACAGCTTGCTTTGTAACAATACTTTGTTTAATATAAATATATCGCTGCAACAACTTTGTCACTCTACCACATTAAAGACTTTACAAAGCTCATCGAACCGCACCTTCTTCTAATCCTCTTGATCTTCTATCATATCAACTTTCTAAACTTCCAAACTCATAGTCTCGTTCCAATAAAATAAGATTATAATATATGCGAAACTCACTATAAAAAAAAATGGACAATTACGACTAATTAATAGCAACGAAAAGAGAATTTTCAACCAAAATTAGTTGCTAATACTCTTTTCGTTGTTATTAATTGATCGTAAAAGCATGTTTTTCTTGTAGTAACTATAAAATACAGAATTGATTAAATTTAAATTATTTGATTGAAAAGATAGTCAATTATGTTAGAAAGGAAATGGTACTTGATACATGAAAAAGAATTATAAAAGGCTATATTATAAATTAGTTTAATGTAGTGTATTAAATTGAAAAATTCTTTCTAGTATAAAGTAAATATAATATATTTTTAATAAAATATATCAATTTATAAAATAATTATATATATATGTATTTATATAAACGTCCTTCCACTTTGTATAGTAAAAGAATACTATATAAAATAAACGGAATTGAATTTGATTCTAACGGGTTCAGGTCAAAACGAATTGACTTATTAATACACGATTTATTAACGAGTCAATTTGCTTAACACGAAATTAGACACTTTGACCCGTTTAGATTTTATTTTAAAATTATAATTTTATTATTATTAAGTTGTAACATTGATATTTTTCAGTATACTTATCTTTTTTATTATTTTATTGTTAAGATTGTAATTTTAGACCTATACTCATATTTATTTTTATATGGTTTGTAATATTCGTTTTATTATATGTTAAAATTTTAAAAATATTTATATATATTTTTTAAGATATTGTGGTTACTAATAAAAATAAATTTTATCTCATTGAGTAGCCGAAATTGCCCAAAATGTCTGGAGTGAAGTACTAAATAAAAATATTTACTAGTATTTATACTAAAGGCTAAAAAAAATCAACCTAAAAATGCAATCAAGTATAAAACACAATATATCATCTACAGGTGACACGTGTAAAAAACTATTTTCCAACTTAATATGATATTATCTCTAAAAGCATGCTACATGATACCACGTTCTTCAATCTTTGTGCCACAAAGAAAAATTCAGATTCTTTAATTTTTCAAAAATGAGAATGATACGATTTTTTTCATTGGGTTCATACGAGTTGTCTCATATAGGTGAATTATAAATATCATTAATGAGAGGCAATTCGTGTGAATCCAACGAAAAAGATAAGCGAATATATCATGAATCTAATTATTTCATTTTCTTAAAAAAAAAAATGTTGCAAATATGTGATGCAGCAAGGTTGTGTGAGATACAACCTTACATCAGAATGGATGAGAGGCCATTCTGATATCCATTCTGATGTGAGGCCTTATCAAAAAGAAAAAGACTCAAGTAGATTCCAAAAATGTAGGAGAGAGAGATAAATAAATAAAATTTTTATTCAAATTTGAGAACATAGAGAGAGATCAATAAATAAAATGTATTTTCTTATTATTCTTTAAATTAATATTGTTAGACACATTTTATTTCTATTTGTGCTAATTAAATAGTTAGTTAATAATGCAAATGAAGAAACTGAATTATTATAAAGTTAAAATATTGTTAGAATTTAATATTATTTTTGTTTTGTTATTTAAAAAAACTGAATTATTTTTTTTAGAAATTTGAAAAAATTGTAATAATTAAGTAATGATTAGATGAAAAAAGTAAAAATTTAAAATTAAAAAAAAATTATATTTGTAGTATTTAAATATTGAGATGAAATAAAATTAGATAGGAAGAGATGAAAGCATATATCTATCCAAACCAGGCCTTGTAGTAACTATAGTGTGACATGGTAAACAGAATTTTGAAAAGGTTTTACTTTTTATATATATAAATATATATATATATATATATTATTCTTATTAAATTAATTAAGTTATTCTACTTATAATCATTCTACCACATATTTGTTAAGATAAAAAAAGAAATTAATATAAATATATTATATATAAATGATGAGTAAAATTATTCCAGCTTGAAATTGTATCATGGTTTTCTAATATGAAGACCGGGACTCTTTTCCGGTTTTACAATTACCTTCATTCCTAGATTGTTCTTCACGGGGTTTTACACAACTCGAGTAATAAAATAATTGTAAAAATACAAATCATTATGTTTGATGAGATATAATAAATTCTAAATTTGGTTATAGCCTGCGGTAAGGCCCTTCGAAGAATCTAAGTGAACCTGCAATTTTGTTGTCAAACACCAACGGTCCATCTTTTTTGGCACATATTTATAATTTTTTTTAATGCTTCAAACTTTATATGCTCTCATGTGGTTAACAAATCCTCACTCACACTTCTATACCAAAAAAACAAAAACAATTTGTAAAATCTGAGACTATAATATACTGAATTGATTAAATTTAAATTCTTTGCTTCAAAAAATAGTCAATCATATTAAAAAGAAAATACTTGAGACGTGAAAAAGAATTATAAAATATTATGTTATAAATTAGTTTGCCGCAATGTATTAAATTATAAAATTATTTTTAATATAAATAAACACAATATATCTTATTATATATTTTTAATTTTTATAGACCTTGTACCACTTCACTTCACGATTAAGAATTAGTTGTAATTGTATATCTTCTTTTAAGAAATAGATACCATAAATGCACATATTATAACTAAAATAATATTTTTTTTGAAATTAAATGTTAAAAATAAAAGTAATGTTACATACAGTCATTTTTGTGTACTCCCTGCACACTTCACTGATATGATCGGTTGGATTAATTTTTTTTAATATACAACTAATTATATCACTAGAATACATAAAGAAATTTATAAAAATGATTGTATATAGAATTTTTTTTTAAAATAAAAATAAATATGTTTAGAAAATAATAGTTTATTAAATAGTTATGTAATAGTAATGTTTATAATATTTGTTGCTACAGTTGAAGATTCTTGGGCTTGTTTCACCATCAATTTGCATGCGAAGATCAGGACGTCATTATGACATCATCCTCAAAACCTCATTCATGATCGATCAGTACATTGAGCCTGTGTGGCTTAATACTCTCCTATGAAAATATATAAATCATCTCATTCATGATCGATCGCCAACAATCAACATTGTGTGGCTTATACCCTCCAGTAAATCAAATCGACGTCGTACACAATCTCATTTAATTTGCGAAGGAGATGTGGTTAGAATGACATCACCCTGAAAACCTCATTCATTGTGTGGATGATACTGATCTCCTGTAAAGCAAATTGTATGAACCTGGATCCGTATTAAATGTGATCTTTATTTTCCCAGCTCTAAACAATGATAGCAGCAATGACGAGAAGATAGTTGTATTTGAACTCACCATCCACCGTGATGGCGTGATCCGAGAGAGTCCATAAACAAACGAGTGCTTTTCAGGAATTGTAAGAAAGACAAGAGCCATGGGTATAAAATAAGAGAAATCATATTTGTAGTTACGTTTGTATAAGTATTATATAATTTTTTTAAAAAAAATAAATTTATATAAGATTTATATAAAAAAAATTAATTTTTTAATAATAAATTCTATTTTTTAAAAATAATTACATAATATTTATATACTATACAATTATATATAAAATTACTCATAAAAATTATGTAATATATAGTAATATTTGTTGCTACAGTTGCCCACAGGCTGATTGAAGTGTCTTGGCTCTTGGGCCTCTTTCAGCGTCAATGAACATGAACCACTCAATGAGGTCGTACACAATCATTTATATCTCATTTGTTTTTAAATATGAGGTAAAAACCTTTTAAAATATATTGAAATAAAATAAGTTAAAATAAAATATTTATTTTTAAAAATAAAACGAGATTAATTTGATTTTATTATAATTATTAATATAATAAGACCCACAAATACTTACAATATTTTGTATAATATTTTATTTATTTATTTACTAATGTTGTAATTTCTTTTTCTGCTTTCATTTTTTAACTATTTGGTCATTTTTTTTCTACTTCTTTTATTTATTTATTTATTAATAGATTTATTTTTTTTTGTTATTTTTATTTTTTATTTTTTACTGAAAAAAATATTTGATCTTTTTTATTTTATTTTTTTGACTGCTTCCTTTACTTATTTAGAATGACATCACCTTGAAAACCTCGTTCTTGATCGATCGATACACTCTGTGGTTTGCTATAAATCAATTGGAAAATGATAGCCGCTGGGAGCTCGATCCGTTCTCTCTTTTTCTTAATTTTTTTTGTTTTTTTTTATTTAGTGATTTAAAAATCATCTTTTAATAAGATTATAAATTTTTTTCTGTTTTTTAAAATATTTAAAAACATTTAAAAAATAATGTAAAATAATAAAAAATAAAAAAACTCAAAATATAAAAGCGGGAGCTCCAGCTGGATCCCAGCATGCACCACCCAAATCAAATAATCTCAACCACCGTAATATGATCTTCATTTTCCCAATTGAAGAATTCGTTATATAATTGCTTGTTTACACGACCATTAGCCGGCCTATATATATATACATATATATATATCTATATATGAGAGGGAAGAAGGGAACGGAGAATACCTACATAATTAGCAAGGCCATAAAAGATAGGGTACGTTGGTGGAGTAAGAGCTGCGAGACTTCCGGTACGTAGTACGCACTTACTTTCAAGCATATATATTTCTTGAAGCCAAAATTTGTAAATTCCTTATATTAATCTTCCATTGTTTTCAGTACTATGTTATGCAATATTTGTGAAATATTCGGATAAGAAAGGTAGCTAGCTATTAATTTGAACCTCTAATTACTAACAGACGCTTCGCACAACTTGATTTGTATACGAGTTATCAAAATAGTGGAAATATTCATTGATGTAGCTAGCTAGCGATATCTTAAATCATCAAATATTAAAGTAGCAAGGTTACTACTGCTAAACAAAAACAGCAAAGCCTCTGGACCCATAGAGTTCTATATTAATTTGTATCTTCACTTTTTTTTTGAGAATTCAAACTCAAATCTGAATAAGCTGATTATTCGTTTTAAAACAAATGATCCTTAATAATATATAGATCATATTTGAAGGGATATATAAGATGTCAAAACTCATGATATATGTTGCTATCTTCTTTATTGTCGCTAGTGAAAGGAACTTGAGGAATGGAACGGACATTCATCTACCCCGCAATACACCCAGCCGATCATAAGCTGCCCAATGACGAAAAAAAGCTACTTGAATGCAAAGGGCTGCTCATTGACATTGCCAATCCTTCCATTAAAGAAAAAAGACACTTTGAATGCAAAGAGCTGATCATTGACATTCCATGGGAGGCATCTCGTTGTCCTGATCAATACTGTATCTACAGGGTTCCCAAGAGACTTCGTGAGGTCAATAATATGGCGTACACCCCTCGGGTGGTTTCTATCGGCCCTTTTCATCACCGTAGTGAAGAGTTGAAGGACATGGACATACAAAAACTCCTAATTTTGAAGAATTTCTGTAATGGTACTTGGAAGAGCATCGAGGATCTTAAACGCATCATCGAGCGTAGAGAAGAGGAAATCCGCAGCTACTATTCAGAGACCATTCTACTTAGCAGTGAAGGTTTTCTAAACATGATTCTATTGGATGCTATCTTTATACTTGAGCTCTTCTACAGGAAATATGAAATATTAATGGCTGATGAAAAAGATTCTGGAAGCTCAAAGGCTCAGTATCAAATAGATTATATATTAAGCCGACCGTGCATGGAACTCGGCATACTGCATGACCTGCTTCTACTTGAGAATCAGCTTCCGTTCTTTGTTCTTGAGGACTTATACCAATTAGGGTATCCCAAACCTGAAAAAAGGGCTCTTATTGATCTCTGTTGTGGCTTTTTTTGTGATCTCTATAGATATATTGTGCCCTATAAATATATTGAGCCCAAGAACGATGAAGTAGATCATATTGAGCCCAAGAAGGATGAAGTAGATCACATTGATGATAAAAGGACACATTTCAAATATTTGGTGAGACGTTTGAACGACATTTCACTCAAGTCCAATCAAGTAAAGCATCTCACAGATTTGGTGAGATACTTTTTCCGTCCACCTAAAATAGAAGGGCGAAAAGAACATCATGTACACCTACACGGTACTGCAACAAAGCTTGACGAGGTAGGGTTGAAATTCAAAAAGTCAAATTCAAAAAGAGATTTACTTCAAATACAATTTCCGGATAATGAATGCTTAGAAAGGTTCCCGTGCTTCAATCTCTCATGGCTCTTGTCTTGCTTACCCTGCCTGAAAAGCATTGATTGCTTGGAACGCTCTGTGCAACGTCGCTTGGAAGTCCCACCCCTTCTGTTAGACGACAAAACCGAAGGTCTTTTCCGAAATCAGATGGCCTTGGAGCAGTGCCATTATCCATCTAAAACTTACATTTGCGATTACATTGTGCTGTTGGATGATCTTATCACAACTAAAGAAGATGTAAGGTTGCTTGTTGAAAAGGAGATCATTGTTAACGAGTTAGGTTCCAGCGCTGCAGTGACGAAACTGATTAACAACCTCGCCCTGGAGATTGAAGAAAGTGGAACCCATTACGCCAAGCTCTGTGAAGATCTTAATACGTATTACAAGAGCCCTTGGAATCGTCTGATCGGAATCTTGACTAAGACGTATTTCTCAGACTTTTTTAAAGGCACTGCTACTTTTGTTGGAATTATTCTTCTGGGTTTCACTTTGTGGAATTTCCAAAGGCTCATTACATTGAGTGCTAGAAAGTACTAGATTTGCAGCATCTGTGCATATATGGTACATAGTGTTTGTTGGAGTGCTGGCTCATTCATAGGATTTTCTAAATATTTTTATTCTAGAAGTTTATGACTTTGTTAATGTAGCATCGATTAGTGGAGAGAGTCTATCGGTCTATCTGTATTGATGCAGCAAATTAAGTTCTACGCTCTGTAACTATTACTAGCAAATTAAATAAAGCCAGATGCTGCTGCATGGCATTGAATGTATGTAGAATTGTCTTAAAGAGTCCAATTTTTCTACCAGCGAAAAAAGTATTAAATTGGTATTTTCCAACTTAGAAATTTACTTACATGCAGGATGAAGTTAAAACTTAAAAAACTGATGCTGTTCATTTTAGATTATTTGTAGTGTAAATGTACATGAGCCCAACAGCAAAATGAAGTGTTTGTTAAATTGTTATTGATTAAAATACATAATATTTTAATTTAATTGGAGATTATAATCAAATTCCGGATGAAGTAAAAATATCATTTTCGCTCTCTAATTATGCCTAGAAGTTTTTTTGTCATAATTAAGAGTACATAATTCAATAATTAATAGCAATAGAGCATATAATTATACACTCAGCTGATTAAAGATGAACGTGCTTATGAATAGTACTGTCCGGTAGCCATTTTATGAGGACTATAGGCACCTTTGGATAATGAGATGAAACTAAAATTTTGTAAATAATAATAAAATTGTTTGAATTAAGATATTTGATTTTTTTTTTTTTGAAACAATCAATTAAGATATTTGATTTGATTTTGAGAAATGAGAGAGAAAATATTGAATGTAATTTTTTATTATCTTTGTTTAGAAATTTGAAAAAATTATATTATTTTTTGTGTTCTGTTTAGAATTTTGAAAAAATTTGTAATTATTAGATGAAAATTTCAATTTAAAATTGAAAATTATTTTATGTTTGAATGATGTTTGAGAAATAAATTATTAAAAAATTTTGAAATGAGATTCTCAAACATAGCCCTTAATATTTTGTTTACGAGCAACTTTGTTTTTATTGTTCAATAATCAAGATTTATTAGCCTTTTGTATGATTTCTATATTTGGCTAAATTGGACCTAGATCTGCCCAAAACATAAAAAGAGAAAGGCTTTGACAAAACAAAAAAAAATCTACTATAAAAAATTCCGACTCTAATTCTGACACTAATATTTCAAATAGTTGAGTTTTTATACAATTTAAATTATAAAATAATTGTAAAAATATGATTCGTTATTTTTAATGGGATCTAATAAATATAACAAAAGGTAATGGCCTTCAAAGGAATGGAACCAAGGTTATCCATTTGTGAAGATAATTGATTGGTACGAGTTTTCCACAAAAAGTAGTGTGAACGTGCAATTTTTTGTCAAACATTATCCATTTGACAAACGTTAATGTTCCATCGGCCGAGCGATCAAGTGACAAACGTTAATGTTGTCGTGGAAGATTTCGAAAGCGATAAAGAAGAGGATGCTGTGATTTGCAGGAATAGCTTTGCAATACTATCAGAAGAAGAAACAGAAATAGTTAGGGAAACACAAAAAGATTACCGATCAGATCCGGGGACAAGACCAACAAGTGAGAAAGGACCACAAAATTCAGATGACACTCTGGTGAGGAAATCTAGAAGGGCCAAAGCCCAACCAAAAAAACTGAATTTATGATTGAAAAAATGCTAGTGTGGAACATTAGGGGGTTGGGCACATCGAAAAGAAGACTAAGGAGTTTATTGAGGAAATATGAGGTTTCGGTATTGGTTGTATCAGAGCCTTTCCAGGAGGACTCAAAGTTACAGAAGTGGGCGGCAAGTTTACAGTTCTCCAACTATTGCTCTAACTTAAAAGAAGGAGGAAAGATATGGGTTGTTTGGAAGGATGAAATAAACATGGATTTTTTAGAAATCAACAAGCAGTCGATGACGGCAATAGTTGTGGACCCGGGGGGTAAGTTGCGGATTACCTTTGTATACGCAAAGTGCTCCCAAGCTGAGCGTAGAGATCTTTGGGACAATCTGAAAGTGATGCCTGGATGGTGTTGGGGGATTTTAACATAATTCGTTATGACATGGAAAGAGTGGGGGGCAGACCTAGACCCGCTTCGGCAATGGAGGAATTTAACGAGTGCATTAATAGCTGCGGTCTAATGGATCTACCATTAGATGGGAAGCAACTATCTTGGTGTAATGGGCAGCAAGGCTTAGCAAGAAGCTGGGCAAAGCTTGACAGGGTTCTAATAAACACTCAGTTTGGGCATGAGCATGGGCAAACCACGGCAAGGTTGCTTAGTAGAAAAACCTCGGACCATTCTCCTATTTTTTTAAGCTTTACTAAGGTAGACGAAAGGTATGGACCAGCGCCGTTTCGATTTCAGAATATGTGGACATCACATGACAGTTTCTTAGAAATGGTACGGATTTCATGGAACGAGCCGATAAGGTGGGAGCCAGGTTTGCTGAATCTGGCCGGGAAACTAAAAAGGCTTAAACAGAAAATGAGGCAGTGGAATAGAGAGACTTTTGGCCGAGTTGATGCAATAATCAAAGAACTGGAGGAGAGGGAAGAAATCTACGAGGAGATCCTCCAAGAAAACTACTCGGAGGATATTGAGCAAGACCTCCTTATCACCAAGGCAGAACTGGATATTTGGTACAAAAGAGAGGACATGAGACTAGCCCAACAAGCAAAAAAAATCTGGTTAGAGAAGGGCGATAAGAACACTAAATTTTTTCATGCTACATTGGCTCAACGTAGAAGGAATGCATGTATTAAAAGCATGAACCTACCAGACGGAACAGTTTTGGGATCGATGGAACTAGTACATGAGGGGGCGGTCAAGTATTTTGAGGATTTCCTTACGATAGAAGAGGATGTTGCAACACCATGCTTGGAGGAACTGATCCAACCTGCTGTGTCGGAAAACATAGTACAAAGCCTGAGAACAGAACCAACTGAGAAGGAGATTTATCAGGCTTTTGCATCCATAAAGGCAGATAGCAGCCCGGGACCCGATGGCTTCGGATCCGCTTTCTACGTATCAAGCTGGAGCATTATCAAGGAAGATGTTATGGCTGCTGTAAGAGAGTTTTACTCGGGTCAAACTCTCCCAAGATATTACTCTTCTTCCTTTCTAGTGCTTATTCCAAAAATTAAAAATCCTCAGAGTTACGATAGCTTCCGCCCCATAAGCTTATGTAACGTGATTTATAAAGTTTTTTCGAAAACTTTAGTGGATAAACTATCCTTGATACTTGATGATGCTATTGCGCCAGAACAAGGGGCTTTTGTGAAAGGAAGAAATATCTTGGAAAACATCACCCTCACCCAAGAGATGGTAAAGCTGCTACACCGTAAGAATAGAGGAGGAAACATTTTGATGAAGATAGACATGAGCAAGGCGTATGACAGGGTAAACTGGAAATTTCTGGACCACACTCTTAGAGCTTTTGGTTTGCCGGACTTCTTTTGTAGGTTGATAAAAAATTGTGTAACATCGACGTGGTTCTCTATCATGATGCACGGCACCTATAAAGGGTTTTTCAAGGCAAAAAGGGGGCTGCGACAAGGGGACCCTATTTCTCCTATTTTGTTTATCATCATGGAAGAGGTCTTCTCAAGATTGCTCAAGAGGAAGGCTTTGGAGAAGAGGATCTTAACTTTTTCTCAGCCTAGCGGAACCCCTCCTATCTCACACTTATTATTTGCTGATGACATAATGGTTTTTGCCAATGCTAGTAGGGGATCTATCTGGTGCCTAATGGAGGTGGTAAAGACTTATGAACTGTGGTCTGGTCAGAAGGTTAATCTTGAAAAATCAGCAGTATACTTCTCTAAGCAACTGAAAAGAAGAAGGAGGGGAGAGATCTTGATGGAAACGGGTGTTAAGGAGGGACATTTTCCTTTCCAGTATTTGGGGGTCCCAATAGTGGAGGGTAAACTGAAGGCTAGAAACTTTGACACATTGATTTTGAACATTGAGAGGAAACTTTCAGGTTGGAAAAGCAGATTATTATCACAAGGGGGAAGAATGATTCTTATGAGACATGTACTATCTAGCATGCCTGTCTATTTACTCTCAGCAATACATATGCCAAAACTAGTGATCCGAAAGGTGCATAGTCTCTTTGCAAATTTTTTCTGGGGTGAACAAGGGGGTAAGAGCAAAAGAAAGTGGAGGTCGTGGAGGAAGCTTTGCGCCCCAGAGGAAGAGGGTGGTATAGGTATGCGAGACGTTGCTGAGGTCCAAAAATCTCTCTTCATGAAATTCGGATGGAATATTCTAACTCAAAAATCACTTTGGGCAAATTTTTTCAGAGCCAAATATTTGAAAAATGGACACATAGAAAGGAGACCAGAAAGCAAGCTGGTATCTAATTTCTGGAAAAAAGTTAAGGAAGGAATTAAAGAAGTTCTGGCTAAATCAAGTTGGAAAGTACGGGAAGGAAACATCTCTCTTTGGTTTGATAATTTCCTCCCAGGGGGTCCTATCTCGGAAATGATATCACAAGTGGAAGAGCCAAACACAAGACTAAAGGACCTGCTAGACAAAAACAGATGGGAAGACGAGAGAATACAAAGACTGATGGATAGACAGACGGCAAATGAAGTAATACAGCTTGTAGGAAAATTAAAAGATGAAAAGGACGTGCTAGTGTGGTTACCAGAGAAGAGTGGAACCTTCTCCACAAAATCAGCTTGGAACGAAGTGAGATTAAAGCACCCGAAATTCGAATGGGCAAAATGGGTCTGGCATAAATTTCTCCCCAAAAAGATAGCTATATGTGTGTGGAGGGCAGCTTTTAACTGCCTAAGTGTTGATGAACAAACACGCAATATTGGAATTCCTATTGCGTCGGCATGTAACTGCTGCAAAGAAAGGCAAAATGAAGACTTGGAACACCTGCTAAGCAAAGGGGAACTAGCAGTAAGTATCTGGAAAAGGGCATCAGCTGAGATGGGAGTCCCTTTCCGGACACAACAGAACTGGAAAGAGAGAGTTCAGATCTGGTTTAACAGGGCCTCACGCAAAACTCAGCTTGGTTTCCTGCTGGGATTAATGCCATGTGTAATAATCTGGAAAATATGGAGCTGGCGCTGTGCAGCAAGAATGGAGGGGTTTTATAAAAACATCATGGAGGTATGGGGAGATATTAAATTCTGGTTAGGGTCCATAGCCAATACAATCATCAAAGCCCGGAAATTAACCAGCTGGGATAATAAAATGATCAGAAACTTAGGTATTCATACAGTGATAGTGAAGAAGAAACAGGTGAAGATTATCAAGTGGAGGAGGCCGAATGCTGGTAGACTAAAGCTAAACGTGGATGGTAGCAGCCTCGGCAACCCAGGACTAGCTGGAGGGGGTGGTATTCTGAGGGATAGTGGGGGAAAAATAGTTTATGGTTTTTCAAAACATTTTGGAAATGCCTCAAGCGTGGAAGCTGAACTAAGAGCTTTACTGGAAGGGGTAAAACTATGTCAAAATCTGGGATACACAGCTATAGACATTGAGTGTGACTCTATAATTCTTGTGAACTGGACACGGAAGCAAAAATGCACAGCTTGGTACCTTTGGGATTACTGGGAAGAACTGCAGGCTGTTTTACAGCACTTTGACTTCACAATATCACACTCCTATAGAGAAGGCAACCAAGTGGCAGATTCTTTGGCTAGAAGGGGTGCCTTGGGTGAGTCATCTTTATTCTCAGAATGGAAGCAACTCCCAAGGATAACGAGAGGGCTGGCGAGACTTGAATCTATGGGGACTGCTTGTTTTAGATGCACATGATAGTGTATATTTTGTGTTAGCTTTTGTAAAGTCTTTCTCTTCTGTAAAGGCTGCTTTTGTGTAAAGGTTTTCCTCCGCTTAAAGTGAGGGTATATATATAGTTGGTGGAGGTTCCGTCCTCCTTTTAATCAAAAAAAAAAAAAAAAAATGACCCAGTCATTTATGTTAAAAAAAAAAAAAAAAAAAAAAGTGGCCAAGCGTCGAAGCATGCGAAATATCCCCAATAACTCCTCATATTATTAATGCAAAGTAAACGTCTCGATCAGTCGGGGAAACCTGAAAAACTAGTCAATTATATTAAAAAAAATCTATTATATATGGTACGAGTTTTCCACAAAAAGTAGTGTGAACGTGCAATTTTTTGTCAAACATTATCCATTTGACTGACACAAACGTTAATGTTCCATCGACCGAGCGATCAAGTGGCTAAGCGTCGAAGCATGCGAAATATCCCGAATAACTCCTCATATTATTAATGCAAAGTAAACGTCTCGATCAGTCGGGGAAACCTGAAAAACTAGTCAAGTTATGTGGGGGGAGACCTGAAAAACTTCAATTATATTAAAAAAAATCTATTATATATGACAATAATCTAAAAAAATTATATTTTAAATTAATTTGATGTAATATGTTAAATTATAAATTTTTTTAATATAAATAAATATGACATATTTTATTAAAACATATTAATTTTTAAAATAAGTATATATATTTTATAAACCTACCGCTTCACCACAGGATTAAGAATTGTGTTTAGCACGGGATCGTTAGCGAGTGATTTCTATTTGTGCTAATTAAATAAATAGTTGATAATGCAAATTATAGTTAAAGAAACTTTATAAAAACTAATATCTTATTATATAATTTTGCAAAATCTGTACATTTATTGTATCTCAAACAATAATATGTTTAAAGTCACTACAAGAAATTTGGCCTTTTGCAACGCTAAAAAACGTTGCAAATGATACATAAAAACGCTGTAATATCTCAATTGCAGCATTTTTTAGTTCCTTACACGTTCGACGATATAATCCTTTCTTTTTTGATCAATTGCAATGATATCATAAAAACGTTGCAATTGATATCAATTGTAACGTTTTTTTTTTCGTTGCAAATTCTATTGCAACACGTTGGAAATGAGTTATAAAATTCGTACTAGAAACCAATGTTTTGAATACCGTACCAGATGGCGTACCGGTCAAGGCACTGGAACGAAATATTTCGGTACCGGTACCGTTTCGTGTACCGTTTAGGGATAGTCGATATATAAATAAATTATATATATAAATATATATATAAATTATATTTCAAAATAATAATCTATATATGAATAAATTATACATGAATACACATGTATATATAAATTATAAATAGTTTAATATGAATTGGGGTAAAAAAATAAGATTATAACTTAAAAAAATGAAAAAAAAAAAATGAAGGCCGAATTACCGAAATACCGGCCGGAACATGGCCGAAATACAGGCCGGTACGGCCGGTATTTCAACCGGTAGGAAACAGGTACCTGGTGACCGGTACGGAATGTACCGGCCTGGTGACCGGTACGGAATGTACCAGCCGTAACGGTCGGTACGGTACGGTACCAAAAACACTGCTAGAAACGCTACTTTTAAGCAATTCCAACTATTTTAATCCTTGCAAAAGCTCAAAATAGCGCTGTAAAAGCCCCATATCAGAAGCAACGTTTGCCTCATTCGTTGTATTTAATACTTTTTACAAGGATTAAAATCGTTACAAAAGGTTAAAAAGCGCTGCAAATACCCTATATCAAAAGCAACGCTTGCTTCTTTCGTTATATTTAGTATTTTTTGCAAGGACTAAAATCGTTGTAAAAGATCAAAAAGCGATGTAAATACCCCATATCAGAAGCAACGCTTACTTCCTTTGTTGTATTTAATATTTTTTACAAGGATTAAAATCGCTGCAAAAGGTCAAAAAGCTCTATAAATACCCTACATAAGAAGCAGCGTTTGCTTCTTTTGTTGCATTTAATCTTTTTTCCCAGGATTAAAATTGCTGGAATAGATGAATTGCGACGAGTTTTGAACGATTTGCAACAATTAAAAATCGCTGGAAATACCCAATTACAAAATTAAAAAAAAAAATACTACTGAAATTGTAGTAGTTTTTTTACACTTACATATAATCTGCAAGACATTCATACATTCATCCAAATCCACTTGCACACTGTTTAAACTAACAACTGTTCATTCCTTACAAGTCAAATGGAGCTCTTACATGAATCATATGTTTAGTACATTCAGTATACAACAAACAAAAATATGTTCAGTACATATTTCTGCAGCATAAACATCAAGTCGAGCCTAAGTGCACTTCATCACTTTCAACTAAAGTAATTGCTCCCATATTCAAGAAAAGATGCTAGGTAGTAATAGGGTCTATGCTCTTGGCAAGGGTAAGTGGAATATAGCTTCAAGATCACTGCAGACAGTTGCAATATCAGCAACTCTCTAAATATATTTCAACGGATTATGAGAGACTAAAAATAGAAACAAAGGCATACCTGCATATGAGTTTTCTGGAAAGACACAACACCAACAGATTAGTAGAACAAAAAACCTGGAAAGTGAAGAGCATGAAGTTATACAGACGGGAAAGCCTAATTGTAGGTGAAGAATGCATGAAAACCTACTTTCCATAGTAGTTATAACACATCAGCATCAATCTAATTTACTGATCTCAAAGTAGAACTCCATTCAAGTAAAGTACAACTTTTTAATAAAACCTCTTTTTCATAAAATTCTGGAAAACATGTGTATTGTTAACACTAGAAGCTTATCAATAACTATCCAAACCAAAACTCCTATGCAAATTTACAAACAATTTACTTAGATATTTATTTAGGTCTCCATTGCTTTCAAACTACACTTTTATGATCAAGGTAGAGATAATTATCCATAAGACTTGCAGCCACCAATCTAAATATCTATAGATTAAGCAAAATTAGAAATGAGCATGATTTATGGGTAGACATAGCATAAACATAGATGGAGATAATTCTTGATAAACCATAAAATTCTAATGAAATCCTTAGTTGTTATTTTAGCTATTAGCTTGAGTAGAAGGTAAAAAAAATATATACTGATCTCTACTAGTTTAACACATAAAAATAGACGCCTAAACATAATTGAAAAGTGATTCAAATAGAGGAAGAATTATTGTTAAAACTATAGCAGAACTTTTTGTAGAAACTGTTGGCATGGAACAGTTAGCTATTTTCAGTTACAAAACTTCTTTTATTTCTTTTACCTCCATATGATGTCCATGTCGTGCTCGAGTACTAGGATGCATGATCTTTGTACTTTTTTGTTAAGTTCTCTTAGTATGAAATAAATAAAAAATAAAAATTCTTACAAACTTAAACCTGTATTCACATACACTGCCAATATACAATATTTTTTGTCCAAATACAAGGTCCAAAGTTTGATGCAATGCTGTGGTTTTGGTGGTCAGAAAACATGTAGAAATTTGATCCATACGTAGACAATCAGATGCAAGCAAATAGGACAAAAGTAAGCTACAAATCATGTCCAACAATGACAGAAGATTTTGTGGGTATTTCCATTGTCATCTTAAATCTTGGGACTAAGCTTTTGCTTTTGAACTTAAGGAAGTTGACAAACAGGTTCCAAAGAAATGGTGAAATGGAGATCCTAGTAAATACTTTGGTTGCACATGCAGATTCCTGGCTACAATGTCATAATTAAGGTGTTGGCCTAGACCTTTATTCAATGACAAGGAGTTCCAACACCAGAACTCTACCAGAAATATTAATTTAAACTCTGATTGCAAATCACCACTTATATTAATGAAGAGACATAATAATGAACTAATGTAATGTTTTAAAATGGATCCTAGAATAAAATGACAAAATTTAAGAATGAAACATAATCAGGAATATACATACACATTTTGGATGAGAAACCAGTATCCAATTCACACTTTACAATGGGGGAGACTTTTATAAATTAATTGCAGTATTCAGCACTTTAAATGCAACTGAGATACTACCATAGTAACACTAGCATGTTGATCTTTTTTTGTTTATGGGGTGTGTGTGTGTGTGTGTATTTATCTTTTTTCACACAGTTGACATTTCCTTCACGTCGAGCAAAAGCCTTAATCTCAAATCTTGTAAAATAACACAATAGAATGACAAACATCGTCTAAAAAACACAATAGAATGAGAAAAAATAAATAATGTGACCTGCTTAATTTCTTTATGCAACTAATTGAACATGATATAGATAAATATTGAGTAATAATACTGGGGACATCTACAAATCCCAGACTACTTACAACAAAGAAGATTTAACAGCAAAAGGTTGTAAACCACACACATACCCTTATTGTATGGTCCAGAGAATTCCAAGTTAGAAAAAAATTTCTTTAATAAGTTGGACTAATATACAAGGCATAAACATGCACAAGCAAATAAAACCAAGTGCTTAGATCCTAGAACAATCCATTAAATGGAGAGGAAGGTCTTTCCATTAGGATCTGAAGCTTAGCCAGGTCTTACAATGGAATAAAGGAAGAGAAAATGAAAAACAAGAGTCTGAAATTTTAAGTCATTTAGGTATTAAATCTACTGATTTATTGCTGAATTATTTCCTCTGCTGCAGAATGAAATTATTTTCTACTTTGCTTCTATTTGGGATCAATTATCTAGGTACTGAATAGGTTTAATCATGAGCATATGAGGGGATTAAATAGTGGAGTGCTGTGTAAGAAGAAATGAAGAAATTCTTAGTAGAACTTAAGAAAACAGTAAGAGAATTCACAATAGGAATTTGACAGTGAGTTGTGTATTTTTTTTCTAGATCTCTTGTGCTTCTGGTTTGTGCCTTCTATTGGTACTTCGATTGGAGTTCAACAAGGGTGTTTAGATGAGGCTATGATGACAAAGGCTTAAAGTAAGGAGAGGTTGTACTTTACATATACAACCCTTCTTCACAATCAGCACAACTAATTAGAAGCAAAGATTAATTATTTTTAACAATTAAGTTGCTCCACATGAACTTAACACTACATATGTGCATTTCTCTTCCAGTGAATTAGCAAGGACCCATCAAGATGGCCATAAAGGGGGAGGGAAAAATCATCTCAGTCCACGGTTAAGTATTCATAAACAAGAAGGGGAAAAAAAGCCAATGATTAAAAGAATATGTAAAAAATGATAGAGAACAAAATGTATAATAGCCAGAAAATGTTTTTCAGAAAATTTTAAAAAGATGCACAAAATCAGAATCCACAAAAAATATAATGCAGAACCAAATTATATGTTCTTGCTCAAAAAAGCAATTGCACAATTTGGAAGCACAAAACCAGACTTACAAATGATCTAAAAACCAATAACAAGTGTCACCAAGCATGTTACCTATCTGACTGAGGTAATATTTTGTTTTGTGGATTGGACACTACACAGAAACCCTATGATAAAAATTAGCATGGAGCACATAGGCATATATCTATCAAGTTTACATAAGCTACAACAACATGATTTTCAAGAGAAGGAAGCTAAAACATAAACCATATATTAGAATATTCATATATATATATATATATATATATATGTATATGTATATGTATATGTGTGTGTGGGCATGCACGTGCACAGCGCACAAATATATGTTTACCCCCATAATATATACCCAACACGTCACATATGTGAAAATCTTTTGTATTAGTTAATATAAAAAATTCTTAATCTGGAAAAATTTGTAAATAATAATAATAGGTCCTACATTAAGTGATTTAATTATTTCATCAAGTTGTAAGTAGTAGAACTCAATAATCAGATATTTTAGCACCATGTCTTTTGATATCACTAGTGTTTATGGTACTTATGTCTTTTGACAGCCTAGTTCCATTATTAGAGCTTAAATTAGCTGTAGTATACCAATAGATAAACTTGGAAAAAAAAAAAGGATGTGTGGCAGACCAAGTAAAGGACAGAACCAGACAAGGCTAGATATCTCTCTCATTTATCTCACTCTAATTTATTTGCCCAAAACACTGCTATGCTAGCAAAACAAGGTCGGTGATTGACCCAAAATTTCTAGTCCTTGGCTACCCAAGTTCTCTTGGCTAAATACTATCCAGATGCTGATTTTCTCAAAGCTGGCCTAGGTAAAAGGCCATCACTTAATATGGAGAAGCATTATGGCAGCAAAGCCCTTAATTGAAGAAGGATCAATATGGCGGATTGTGAATGGTTTATCCACCAAAATCTGGCATGATAAGTGGTTGACAATACCTACTACCTATTGTGTCAAAAGAGGAATTCAAATATATAGATGCTGAAGCTAGAGTGGCAGAATTAATTGATACAGATACTAAAGGCTAGAAGATCCAATTAATCAAAGAAATATTCTCTAAGGAAGAAGAAGCCGGCATACAGATAATTCCACGTAGTCTCTACAACACTCCATACAAGCTTACTTGGAGATGCACAACTAATGGCCTTTTTTTAAGTAAAAATTGCATATCACTTACAAAATGAGCTTATACAGAGGACGAAAGGACAATCAAGCTGCATTCAAACACAAGGAAATTGGGGGAAGTTATGGAAACTTAATGTGTCTAATGCAGAACCAGACACTAGCATGTATGTGCCTAATGCATTTGATCATAAACTACAAAAATTCCCATCAAACAGTGAATCTATTCATCTTCTTCCAGTAAGCAAGATAATTTTGCCATGAGTCTCCTAATTTCTAGCAATTAAGGAAATCTAGTACTATTTTAACTACTGATGCTCTTTTTTGCTATTCCCTTTGGATAATCTCTCATTGCAGGCCAGCTCAGTCTATGTACTTCTGATTTAATTAATATCTAAGAAAGAAAAGCTCAATCTATGTACTTCCGATCCTGATTTTCATGGTAACATGCCAAATCATAGAAAAGAAGCTGCAAAATAAAGCTCAAAGTTAAGATGACAGCTAAATAAAGTTAATTGTTTAATAATCTTTGTGAACTCAAAAGGGAAGAAAGAGCAAAGATTGGCTAATCATTCAGATTAGGATCATGCGCATGGCATGGAGGGGATTCTTTCACATCCCTTTTGAGTTGTTTTGGAGTTTAATATATAATGTGGATCATAATGACTAACTAAATTCTTTAGTACCCCAAATTAATTGGCATAAATTTATGGGTGTCTTCTTTATCCCAACACTTCCAACCCATAATTATTTGAAAAAAAGTTTCCTTCTACGTTAAAAAAGTTTCCTTCTACGTAAAACTTTGCTTTGCTAGGGTTCCTCCTTTCTTAGCTGAATGGCGGCCGTTGATGGCCAGCCTCCTCCAGCTGGGCCTCCTCGGTCGTTCGTCGATCTCGTCTTGGCAGCACCACAACCTTTACTGGAGATGGTTATTCCTTTCCGTCAACCAAAAACCATGGACGAAGAGCTGTTTTTCTCCTTTTCATTGGAGGAGATTGATCGAACTGTCGAACCATTTCGGTTTTCAATGGTTCTAAAATTTCTAAGGCAGCATCCATCTTTAGACTCCATCAGAGCATTCATTCGAAGTCGTTGGGGCCTGTCCAGCGTTCCTGTAGTTTCTGCCATGCACAGACCGAGACATGCTTTTATACGTATGGCCAACGAGATTGATTTCAACAAGGCTATGTCAAGAGAATCATGCGATATAGATGGAGTTCCTTACCGCCACTTTTCATGGAAGCCGGACTTTGATGAGGACTTTGAACCACCAACAGTCCTGGTATGGGTGTTTCTGCCGGGTCTTCCACCAAATTTTTATCATGCATCCTTGCTGAAAATGCTTACAGCGCCGATAGGGAGATTTATATGATGGGATAATTCGACGAAGTGCGCAACTCGAACGGACAGGGCCAGGGTGTGCTTAGAAGTTGATTCCTCTAAAGAACCGATCTCTCATTTCTGGATTGGTCAGCCTGGGATGCCTAGGAGCAGGAAGCAGTTAGTGGAGTTTGAAACGTTACCTTCTTATTGTTCTTCTTGCCGTTGCCAAGGCCATAACCTGCGCACCTGTAGAAAAGGAAAGGAGGAAAAAAATAAGATGCATGGTGGAAAAATGTGGGTTATCAAAGGAGATAAAAATGATGGTCAAAAAGACCATGATACGAGTAATAAAACAAAGCATGATTCCGTGAATGTAGAAAAAAGTTTGGTCATAGTTGAAGGTGCATAGATGGGAGATTCAGGGGTAGATAATCTGCAAAAGAATCTGGATGTTGTGGTGACTGTGGCTAGAGGCGTTACTGATGGAACTGAACCGAAGGACAGTCTGGACGTTATGGAGACGTCATGTTTAGGAATGAAAGAGATGCCGGGTTCGGGACTGATGATGAATAATATGACTAATGGGTCTCAAGATAATGGGCCCGAAAATTTGCTGTTGACTGGGCAGAAGGAAATGGACTGTGCGATGATGGTGTTAGGCCAAGCTGAACCGATGGCTTTGAATCAGACTATGGACTTGGACCTGGAGGAGAATCAGCCCACCTTGACTCAGAATATGCAACTGGATTTGTTAAAAGACCAGGTTGGTATCATTTTAGAAAATGCCAATATTTATGTTAACAATGCGGGTGGTGTTGAAAATTCTTTGGGGAATGTGAATCCGGTTGAGTATGATTCTGTTATGACTTTGATAGAGGGGCAATTTGGTTTGGTTAAAAATGTTGTTAGTGTTGAGAATGAATTGAGGGAAGAATCCCAATCCAATCATGAACCTGAAAGAGATAGGATGTATGAAGATATGAAAAAAGATTATAATACAGATTCAGATGGACCTAACAACAAGGGTGGTATGTTACAAAAAGGAGTTCTACTAGGGTGGTTATCCGCCCATCCAAATTTAATTTATGATTAGTTCGATTATTTTTTGGAATATTAGAGGAGTTGGCACTTCTCATATGCGTTTTAAAAAACTCATAAAAAATTTTAAGCCTAATATTGTTGCTTTGGCTGAGCCTTTTATGTTGGAGGAGAAAATTCCAAGATTTTTGGAAAGGTTTAGTTGTGACTCCTTTGTTTCTAATGAAAGGCATGGTGGGAAAATATGGTTGCTGTGAAACTCTGTCGTCTATGTTCAGTGGATTGCTGGTTCTAATCAATTCCTATCTGTTAAAGTAGTAGAGAATGGGCATACTTATATTTTGACCATTGTCTATGCTAAGTGCAACCAGTTACAACGGAAGTTGCTCTGGGAGGAGCTAGGTGATAATGGCATTGGAGATCTTCCTTGGATTATTTGTGGTGATTTCAATATTATTAGAGATGATTCAGAAAGGAGAGGCAGTCATCCTTGACATTTTGAGGCTATGGAAGATTTCAACCTGTGGATTCAAACTTGCGGCATTCTAGACATGGCTTACAAAGGCTCTCGTATGACTTGGTGCAACAGTCAAAGCGGTTTGGCTCGCCGTTGGGCAAGGTTAGATAGATGTTTTATTGATTCTAATTTTCTTAACTTGTTTTCAAATGTGTTTTACCAGGTTTTGGCTCGGACTATTTCAGATCATTCCCCTTTGGTGATTCAAATAAGTGAGGATCCTTTCAGGTATGGCCCTAGTCCTTTTCGTTTTCAGCATATGTGGACTAATCATGAGGATTTCCTTCGTATGGTTGGGGGGTGTGGCAACAAGAGGTGTTTGGTTTGGGTCTTCAAAAGCTTTCCTATAAAATGAAACGGGTTAAAGTGGCCTTAAGAGAGTGGAATAATAATGTTTTTGGGAGGACTAATACTATTATTAATGATTTAGAAAATCGTATTGAATGGTTAGAAAATCGTCTTCAAGACAGATTTTCTGTAGAGGATGATAATGATCTTTTGATGGCTAAAATGGATCTTCATACTTGGAATAGTAGAGAGAACATGCGTCTTTTGCACATGGCCAAGAAAACTTGGCTGAATGATGGTGACCAAAATTCTAAATTTTTTCATGCTTATCTGAATGCCAAGAGTCATAATAGGGTAAAGGAAATGAAGCTAATGGATGGTACTTGTCTGAACTTCCCTTTCAAAATTCATCAAGCTGCTGTTGATTATTTTACTCATTTTTTGGGTGTTCAAAACACTAGATATTTGCCTTCTTTAACTCATTTGATATCTCCTGTGATCACTAATGATGAAAATCTTGTGTTTTGTAGTCTTCCTTCTATTGAGGAAGTTAAAGAGGCTCTTTTCATTGTCCCCATTAACAGTAGCCCTGGGCCGGATGGTTTTGGGTCTAGTTTTATTAGAGTTGGTTGGGATTTGATTAAAGATGATTTATCAGAAGCCATTTCTGATTTTTTCAAAACCATTTGATTCCTAGATATTTCACGGCTTCTTATATTGTCTTGATTCCCAAGGTGGATAATCCTAGTAGTTTTGATAAATTTAGACCTATTAGTCTTTGTTCTGTGGTCTATAAGATTTGTGCTAAAATTATAGTGGGTTGGATGACAAATTTGCTTAACAAGATGATTTCGCAGGAGCAAGGGGCTTTTATTCCTGGTCGGAGTATTTTTGAAAATATTAGTCTTACCCAGGAGATGGTTCATTCGATTCACAAGAAATCTAATGGGGGTAATGTTTTAGTGAAACTTGACATGTCCAAGGCTTATGATAGGGTCGATTGGAAATTTTTGTTACATGTCTTGAAGGCTTTTGGTTTTTCTCCCAATGCTTGTGATCTTTTTAAATCTTGCATATCTACGACTTGGTTTTCGATTATGATGAATTGTACTTCCTTGGGCTTTTTTAAAAGTGAATGCGGGTTGAGGCAAGGCGATCCTCTCTCGCCCTATTTATTCATTATTATGCAGGAGGTGCTCTCTCGCTTACTTAGGAAGTCTTTTGAGAGTGGCAAAATTGGTCAGTTTTCTCAAGGCCGTGGCACCCCCCCTATTTCTCATCTTATGTATGCGGACGATATTGTCATTTTTGCTAATGGTGGTAATAGATCCATGAGAAATTTGATGAAAGTCTTAACTCTTTATGAATCTTGGTCTGGTCAAATGCTTAGTAAAGATAAGAGTGCTATTTATTTCTAAAAAAAAAATCACTCATCGCCAGAAATCTTCTATTCTTCACACCACTGGTTTTTCTGAGGGTCTTTTCCCTTTTAAGTATTTGGGCGTTCCTATTGTGGTGGGGAGACTCAAAGCTTGTGATTTTGGTGAGTTGATTGGTAAATTTAATAAGAAACTTGCAGGTTGGAAAATGAAAATGCTATCTGTTGGTGGTCGGATTATTCTTCTTAGACATGTCCTCTCGAGCATGGCTATTCATCTTATAGCGGTTTTAAATGTCCCCCATATTGTGCTCAGGACTTTGAATAGGATTATGAGTTCTTTCTTTTCGGGTGATTCTGAAGGTAAAGGAAAAAGAAAATGGGTTTCTTGGAAAAATATCTGTATGCCGATTGAGGAAGGTGGTTTGGGTATTCGTGATTTTGCGGATATGCAAAAGGCTCTTCATATGAAATTTGTTTGGCGTCTTTTTTCAGGTAAGTCTTTATGGGCTGATTTCTTTAGAGCTAAATATATGCGAAACAATCATTTATCTCTTCTGACGCCTACAAAGGGCAGTCAGTTTTGGAAATCCATTGTTCGTTGTATTCCGGATGTTTTAACTAATTCTAAATGGTTAGTGCGTGAAGGGAACATCTCCTTCTGGTTTGACAATTGGGATGATGGGGATCCTCTTAGTACCCTGTATCCAGTTATTGAGCAGCCTCTTCTTAAAATTAAAGATTGTCGTATTGATAATGGATGGGATATCTCTTTATTGGAGAGGCTTGTGGGTTATCAAAAAGCTTCTGAATTGTGTCAGTTTCTGGCTAGAAGGAATGATGGACAAGATGTATTAATTTGGTTGAAGGATAGTGATGGAAAATTTTCGACCAGTAGTGCTTGGGATTGTATCCGGGTGAGAGCTGCTCCTTTACCTTGGGCTCAATGGATTTGGCACAACTCTCTTCCTAAGAAAATATCCATTATGATGTGGAAGGCTTACAATAATTGTCTGAGTGTTGATGAAAAAATCAGGTCAGTTGGCATTCCTTTGGTTTCTAAGTGTGATTGTTGCCATGTGGGTCATATTGAGGGGTTGAATCACGTATTTTGCACTGGTGATTTCACTCGACGTATCTGGTGTATGGCTGCCAATCACGTTGGTGTGCAAATGGGTGTTTTCCAGACTTGAAAGGAACAGATTAATTTTTGGTTTCGTCGGGCAGGTAAGTCCTCTCAACTCCACATTATTTTTGGTATTCTTCCTTCTATTATTTCTTGGCATCTTTGGAATAGGCGATGCAAAGCTCGGTATGATAATAGGGCGGAATCAGTTGCTTCAGTTTGGCAGGCCATTAAACTTTGGATTCGTAAGCTCATGAACTTGAATATGAAAGTTTCTTATGTTTCTAATAAAGATGTTGATATTTTGAACAGATTGGATATTCCTGCGGTTTATCCAAAGCCTAAGATTGTTCGTGCAGTGAGATGGTCAAAATCCTTGCAGGGTTGGGTGAAACTAAACACTGATGGTAGTAGCTTGGGTAATCCTGGGCCAGTGGGTGCTGGGGGTATTATTTGTGATAGCTCTGGTAGGCTTCGGGCAGCATTCTCTATTTTTCTAGGCCAGGGTTCTAATAATTTTGCTGAAATGAGAAGTTTGTTGGAGGGAGTTAGGAGGTGTGTTCAGTTAGGTTTTCCTCGGGTTCAGATTGAGACGGATTCTCAGCTTCTAGTTAATTGGATTATTAAAGGTGAGTGTAGTATTTGATACCTTGAGGATTTTTGGGAGGAATTATTTGCTTATTTATCTTGCATGGAGTACCGTGTGAAGCATGTTTATCGTGGGGGTAATGCTGTGGCAGATTTTCTAGCCAAGAGAGGCTCTAGGGGTGTTGAGTCGGATTGGTATATGGATAATGATCACATGCCGAATCAATTACGAGGTCTTCTTAGAATGGACAGAATTGGTCTTCCTTATTTTTGCATTTCATAGTTTTTGTCCCATGTTCGTTTGCTCTTCTCACATCTTATAATTTGTGTCTTTTATTGTATGTGTTTTGTTTTTGCAGGTTGATTTGGTTTTATGGGTTTTCTAGTTGAGTTTTTGTTCCTTATTTTTGGACCCTTTGTAATTTGTTGGCTTTATAGTTTTGGATTTTTTTGATGACTGGGATTTGTTTTTTGCTATTATTTGTAAGTCCCAGGCATCTGAGATGTAACCACGGTTTTCTTCCGCCATAAGTGAGGGCTATCAATAAAATTAGGGTACCGTCCTCTTCTTTAAAAAAAAAAAAAAAAAAAACACTTCCAACCCAACTTCCAACTCCTCTTTAATTAGATGCTAAGTTGATGATGATGATGAACATCTAGCACGCTACTCAATGGAGATTTTAAGATTTGCACACTTAGTTTAGATAATCAAATCTCTGCCACCCTTGATTCAGGGAGATAGGGAAAAATAATAATAATTCTTCAACATAGTAGTACATCTAGAATCATCTTCCTTGGTGTACCACATCTAATTCACAATTGGTTTTTCTAGTTTCATACAGATCATCATCATCTTGAATACCTATATATACTTCCATTTTAATACTTGTATTTAATTAGATCAACAATAGTTGGACTAAATACCCTATTTTCTAATGACAAATTAACTATAAGATTAGAAAAACTATCAGGATTTTGCCAAAAAGAAACAAAAAGCAAGGCAGTCCAGTGCACTTATAAACAAAATGAAAGTGCATATTTTTTTTCGCAAGAATTAAATTATTGCTGAAAATAGATAACGATATTTCCTCTATTTTTTTTCTATCAATTGGGCCCCCCCTTTAGTATCTCGATAGAGAGTTCATTAACTCTCTATCTTAACATTTTAACTTTGGTGCCTATATCTTAACATTTTAAACTTTTTGGAAAAATTGGAAAATCTAGCAAGAAGTTTGGGGTGACATACCGTGGAAGGCTAGTTACTTCCTTTCTTCATAAACCCAAACCAGTAAAGAACCTTTTTTAGAAATTAGAACTCAGAATTTAATTTAAAAAAAATATTTGGGAGATTAATGAGATAATCACCAAGACATTGCAAATAATAAATGGATTACTTACTCATTGCCATTGATCCAACAGAGGAAATGAATAAAACTGTTGATCATTTAATGCATAAAAAACAAACGTAGATTATCTAATAAAAAAGCCCAATCATGGGGCATTGAAATGATGTATGCTGCACAGGCTTTCCTTAAGAGAAGTATGTAAAAGAGCAATAGATTTGGTTGACATGTTGGCAACACCATATTTAAAAGCTGGATTATTCTAATTGACCAGAATGTCACATAGTAATGACTTATGATTGTTTAAGGAAGAGTTTGTGGCAAACACCTGGTACCACAAAACAGTCAATGGAACACCCAACCCTCTGACATCTATCAGAACATCTTATCAAAATTTTTCCCAAATGTTATTATGTTTCATATACTTATAATCTACAATTAAACCGTGTGGAAATTAATGTCCTTCGTCTAGAGGCTTATGCTAGCAAATCATTTTAAGTGTTATAACCTTTGTAGATACAGATTTCCATATCCTTTAAATCAGGTGTTAACAGTAGGGAAAGCCAATTTTGATATAAAAGAGCATTTCATTAAAGCATAAAGTGAAATTTATAAGAAAAAAAGAAGAATAGATAAACAAACTGAGTGATGAGAATACTCGTTCAATAGTTAAAGGATTCTGCTTAAAGCATAAAGTGACTTATTATTCCATCCATGAGAAGTGACAAAAAGGATATAAAATAAGACAAAACATGGAAGAAAAAAAACATAGTAAAAAATAACCTTCTAAAAATGTGCCTTTGTTGGATAACTTTAACCCCTCACTTTTCAAGTGATCATCTTTAAAGTAGTTTGAGAGATTAGAGATGCATGCAAATCACTCCGTGCCCCATATATAATAATTAAAGTGATAATGAGTGAAAAGAAAAGAAAAAAATCAGAATGAAATGTCTTAAATAATTATAAAATAATGCCCAATTAATTCTTGGGGTTTCAAAAATTTTAACTAATTTCCATTAAAAAGGTTTTATATAAGACCAAAAAATATCTTTAATAATATAGATTCATATATATGATCTATTTATTCATGTCAACTTCCTATACTAAATTCTCTAAAGATAAGGATAATGAGCATCTTATAATTTTGATGAGATTGCAACTAAGTTGATGGAAAGCTAGAAATACAATGAGCATCTTAGGAATGCAACATACTGCTTGTGTCCATCCTAATCTAATATAAGCAGTACAACATCAGTAATATAGAGATATATATACGCACAAAAAACCTCAATGCATGGTACAATGAAACATATTGAGCAAGAAAGTATACCAACACAGCCCATATAAAAAAAAAAAAAAAAAACATAGAGCTTTATACCTTCAACTGTTAACAATTAACTAAATCCTATAACTGAAAACAGAGCTTACATACAAAAAAAGATGAGCAAAACATGAGGCTAATCATTTCTAACAAGATGAGGAAAACATGAGGCAAAATCCAGAAGCAAAAAAAATGACCAAAAAGATGAGCAAAACAGAGCTTCATTACAATCACATAACAAATCATTTCTAAAGTCCAAGAGTCATCACAATTACAATCGGTGATGTCATTTTACCCTATCAAAAGTATAGTTACAGGGTAGTATTTATGTATAAGGAAAACACAAGGAAGAAAGGGAAAAACTGGAAGTTTATCAAGCATTCCCGTGGTCAATAGAAACTTGTGGTTCTCATTTGCATTTTCACAAACACTTTAGTTTCATTATCTGTTTTCATAGCCATATCCATCATTCCATTTCCATTCCCCTCCTTAGTTACAATACGGTGACTCATAGCAAGGATCGTAACAAACTCCCACCAAATAAACAATTAAAAAATTAAACATACATGGGGCATTGAAATGATGCATGTTGCACGGTTTCATTAAGAAGAAAAAAAAAATAGAGTATCTTACCAATAATGTTAATCGGCTACAATCGAGTGGAGGAGAGGACAACAAGGAGGCCAGTTGGAAAACCGTTTGCAATCAGAAAAGAAAAGGGGCTTACTCGATGTTGACTAGCGGCTTAGGAAATGTCTTCAAGATTGATTTTTGAACTGGAAAAGGTTGCTACCGTCTACTTCTCCTAGAAAATTGGTATTTATCGCGCTAAGAGGAAATGTAGCACAATACCTTCTGCGGGTGCCAAATTGATGGGGGCATTGTTGTTAGTGGTGGTTTTCGGTGGAAGAGGACAGTTGTGTAGCAACATTTTTGGGTGGGTTTTGCTTAATGTGCAGGTACGTGGAGAGAAAATGGGGAAGAAGTTGGGGAAGAAGTCTGCATTTGGAAGTGTACAGGGTAAAATCGAAGGCGCAATTTTTATTTTCGGGCGTTTTGATGCACCATCATCTATGATTTAAACAATTACAACAATTGTAAACGTCGCAACAAGTTTTTTACTTTTTGCAGCGCATTTTTCTGTCACATTAGGAGTTACAATTGCTGCAGAAGGATTTTCAAAAAAGTTGACGTTAAAAGCTGCAGCGAAGTAAAAGCTTGTTGTAATTAATCCCCTTTGGCAGCAAATTTATTTGCAACACTATAAAAATTGCTGCAAAAGGCCTAATTTCTTGTAGTGAGTAATGTTACATATTCTATGTGTACTCCACTGATGTGACTGACTGCATTAATTTTTTTTAATACACAACTAATCACATCAGTGGAGTATATAAATATGACTGTATATAGAATTTTTATATTAAAAGTAGATGGATATAATTATTATTTTTTTATAATTATATTATAATTTTACAGTAAAATAATAATTTTTGAATTTAAATTCATCAAATTAAAAAATTAGAAAAGTATTAATTTATTAAATAATTGTATGAAAAAAATGTGTGACAGTAATAGTTATAATTTTTGCTGCTAAGGTTGCATACAGGCCGAGTGAATGATTGAACGACATACAGCCTTGGGCTTGTTTCACCACCAATAATGGACAATTACTCAATGATGTCGTACACAGTCTGATTTAATTTTAGAAGAGGACGTCATTAGAATGACATCACCCTGAAAACCTCATTCTTGATCAATACATTGAGCCGCCCCCCAAAACCCGCCCGCCCGCCCGCCCGCCCTCTCCCAACATACCAAAACATCCAATTTGTGTGGATTATACAATCTTATCTTATAAATCATGTTCATTCAGAAAACCTGCCTTATGAGCATTATGCCATCAGCCATGTTCTTCAATCTTTATGGAGTGAAAAAAAATCTAATTCACCGAAAAAATCAATGTCTTTCTCGTGTGAAAAGAAAATCTAAATTCTTTAATTTTTCAAACATGAGAAAGCCATTGATTTTTTTATTAGGTTCATACAAGTTACCTTGAATAATTAGATACGTGAATTATAAATATTGTTGATGTGATATAATCCATGTGAATCCAATGATATTCACATAACTCTTATTTTTTTTTATTAAAAGGAATTGTTGAAAATGTTAGTGAATCCATTTCTCCACGTGCTGCACGATCTTCTCAACTATTATCTTCAGAATATCTTGCTGCAAATCAAGTCACTCAACAGCCATCTAAGAACTCTCCTACGGTTACTCAACAGCTAGCATAGTTATTTTAAATTTTGTAAAATCTATACTAAAAGTTTACGTTAGCTTTTAAAGTGTATAGTCAAAGTTATCTCCTTGTTTTACTCTGAGTTGTTATACCATGTATCTATTTATTCTGATCAATGCGTAGATCAAGTTATGTTAGTCAAATCATATCTTTTTACTTTATCTTACTTGGTATCAGTGAGCTAAAATAGCTCACGCTCCACTTCCTAGTTTTGCTTCCGTACCATGCCATCTTCTTCCTCTTTACACGATCTTCTCAATCTTCTTCTCCCTCCCTCCCAACATCTTTCAAGCTTAATGGCCCAAATTACTCGGGCTGTTAGTCTCAGCTTCTGCCATTTCTTAATAGCAATGATCTCTTAGGGTTCGTGGAAGGTTCTGAACCAATCCCTGAGAAGCTCAATGCTGATAATTCTCCCAATCCTTCTTATACATCCTGGTATAAGAAAGATCAGGCTTTGCTCGAAATTATCTTGTCCTCTATCAA
Organism: Carya illinoinensis; assembly: GCF_018687715.1. Taxonomy (NCBI): domain Eukaryota; kingdom Viridiplantae; phylum Streptophyta; class Magnoliopsida; order Fagales; family Juglandaceae; genus Carya; species Carya illinoinensis. Next base: position 2,815,251 of record NC_056765.1, read on the forward strand.
TCAAAATCTTGTGGCTTCTGTGTATGGTTTAAACACTTCCAAACAAGTATGGACTGCTCTTAAAACGAGATTTTCCAGTCAATCTCATTCTCGCATTGCTCATATGAAGTAACAACTGCAAACCATTATTTAAGGGTCTCGTAGTTGTTCTATCTATTTGGAGAATGCCAAATCTATTACTGATCAATTGGCTGCAGCAGCGAAGCTTGTTGATGATCAGGATTTGATCTCTCACATTCTTGGTGGCCTAAACCATAATTTTAACCATTTTATTACATCTTATACTTTTGCTTCCAGGGACAAAGACTTTACCTTTGAGGACTTCAATGCCGAGCTGTTGAGTCATGAAGCTCTTCTTGAAAATCAGCACAACAAAGTGGTCTTGAATACCACTTTTGCCTTTGCTGCCAACAAGAAGACTTCCTTTGGAATAAAAAAAAAAAAAAAAAAAAGTCTTCAGTATTTGCTACTACTCACCCATCAGGTCCCTCTCCAACCGGTGGTTCCACTAATGGTCTTGCCCCTGGTTCTTGATCTCTTCGATCTACTTCATCTCAGACCTCCACTACCAATCAACCTGTGTGTCAAATCTATGGGAGACTCGGTCATACTGCTATAGATTGCTACCACAAATTTGACTTCTCATATCAGGGTCGTCATCCATCGACTGAGCTTGCAGCAATGGTAGCTGAGTCTAATGCACAATTTGAACACCAAGTGTGGTATGCAGACAACGGAGCCAATGCTCACATTAGCTTGGATGATCAAACTCTCACTCATTCACTGCCATTCGATGGAGGGGAGACTGTCACCGTAGGTAATGGTATAGGTCTGTTCATTAAGAGTATTGGCTCTACTTCTTTGCAAATTGGCCAAACTAATTTCCAACTGTCCAATATCTTGCACTGTCCGCATGCATCAACCAGTTTACTCTCTATCAATAAATTTTGTATAGATAACAACTGTTACTTTATATTAACTGGTTCTAATCTCACTGTAAGGAGAATCAAACAGATCGAATACTACTCCATGGGTGGGTTGAGAACGGTCTTTATCCCATTGTTAGAACACCAAGTCTTCCTCACAAGTTACATGGCCTTGCAGCAACTATTGGTGAGAAAGTTTCTGTCGAGCAATGGCATAGTCGCCTTGGACATCCCTCACATGCTGTTTTTCAATCTCTTTTACGTTCAAATTGCATTTCTCTTTCCTCAAATGCAAATAAACCTACCTTTTGTTCTGCTTGTCCTTTAGGCAAAAGCAAACAATTGCCTTTTAGTGACTCCACCCGATAGTCTACCAATCTTTTGGTTTTGGTACGCTCTAATGTGTGGACATCACCTGTAGCTTCTGTTAGTGGTTGTAGCTATTATGTTTTATTTGTCGATGATTTTTCTAGATTTTCATGGTTGTATCCCTTACAAAATGAATCTGAAGTCTTTGCTACTTTTCTGAAGTTTCCATCAAACAATTTCAGACTGATAATGGAGGTTAATTCTTATCTAAACAGTTTAGTGAATTTCTTTCAAAATCTAGGATATATCATCGATTAATTTGTCCGCATACTTCACATCAAAATGGTATCGCTGAGGAGAAACATCGACACATTCAAGAACTTTGATTGCGCTAATAATCACATCTTAAACAGTGCTATTGGGTTACTTTCCAAACGATAGTGTACCTAATCAATAGACAACCAACAAAAGTCCTTCAAAATCGTTGTCCTTTTGATGTGCTGAATGGCAAAGCTCCAAACTATTCTGAATTAAGAATTTTTGGTTGCTTGTGCTATCCTTTACTTATACCCTATTAACCACATAAATTAGCCTATAGAAGTAAACATTGTGTTTTCCTTGGCTATTCTACTAACCAAAAAGGGTATCGCTATCTAGATTTAGAAACTCAAAGAGTTTATATTTCTCATCATGTTCTTTTTTATGAAACCACATTTCTAGCAGGGGATAAAAGTTGATTTTCTCAAGCTTTGAGTAGTACTCCATCTACTAGTAATTTCTACACCTTATCAGATTTAGTTTTATCAATAGTTTGTTGCCTAATGTTTTGTCTGCAGAGTCCACATTTGAACCAATTTCCTTGAGTCAAGCTACAAATTCCATTCAAATTCAAATCCCTGAAAACAGCCACCTATATTCTCTATCATATCAGATATTCAATCCCCTCATGAGACTCATTGTCCAACTACTTTTCCCTCTCCCCTAGCCGACCAACCTCTTATCTTAAGTCCTAACATAATTCCAATCCCTCTAGACAATACAAACAACTAGAACATGTAATACCTTCCATACAAGCACCTTCTTCTGGTATGGTTACACGGTCAAAAACAGGACATTCCAAGCCTAAAACATTCCCTGACTACAAAGTGTTGTACACCACACACCATCCTCTAAAAATGTTATCTATTTTTAATGAGCAGGAACCTTCTTCCTATAGTGTAGCAGTTTCCAATCCAAATTGGACAACAGCAATGGGCAGGAAATTTGATGCACTGATGGCTAATGGCACTTGGTCTCTTTGTCCTAGACCATCACACAATCATATTGTTCAAAACAAGTGGGTGTTTAAAATTAAAGGGACTCCCGATGGCATAATTGATCGTTACAAGGTAAGGTTGGTGGCAAAAGGCTTCGATCAGCGCTATGGTTTGGACTATCATGAGACTTTCTCTCCAGTCATCAAACCAACAACCATTCATATTGTTCTTTCTTTGGCTATGACTTTTAATTGGGATATTAAACAGTTAGATGTTTCTAATGCTTTTTTACATGGTTTATTGAATGAGGAAGTTTACATGGAACAACCACGGGGCTATGTTGATGAATCTAAATCAGACTATGTGTGCCGACTGCATAAGTCCTTGTATAGACTAAAACAAGCACCAAGGGCTTGGTTTAGAAGATTATTGCAGCACTTGCTTGATGTTGGTTTCAAAGAATCTATGGTTTATTACAGTCTCTTCACATTACAGACTAACAAATTTAAATTGTTTGTCTTAATTTATGTAGATGACATCATTGTCACAGGTTCTAGCACTTCTGTCATTGAGGAGTTTATCTCTAGTTTGAATATTTCATTCCACGTTAGAGACCTTGACTAGCTTTCCTATTTTTTAGGCATTCAAGCTGCAAGAGATCATACTGGTCTACATCTCAGATAGTCAAAATATATTTTTGACTTGCTTGATAAAACACGCATGACAGGTGCACGACCTCTGGCTTCTCCTTCAATTTCTAGCACCAAACTTTCAGCACATGAGGGTGAGTTGCTGGAAGATGCCACTGAATATCGACAAATAGTAGGTGCCTTGCAGTATTGCACTATTTATTGTCTAGATATCAGTTATGCTGTCAACCAACTTTGTCAGTTCATGCATAATCCACGTGAACCCCATTGGAGTGCAGTCAAAAGAGTCCTACGTTACTTGAAGGGTTCTATTGATTATGGTTTATTCTACACTCCATCCTCTATTACTTTAAATGCATTTTGTGATTCCGATTGAGCTGGGAATCCAGATGATCACAAATCTACTAGTGTTATGGAGTTTTCATTGGCCAAAATCTTATCTCCTGGAGTGCAAAGAAGCATAATGGGGTGTCCAAGTCCAGTATCGGAGCAGAGTATCTGTCTATGGCACTGGCTATAGTAGAGTTGCACTGGATACGGATGCTATTTTGTGATCTTGGGGTTTCTCTTGCTTCTCCTCCTATTTTATGGTGTGATAACCTTGATGCAATTGCTCTTGCTTCAAATCCAATTTTTCATGTGCGCACCAAGTATGTTGAAGTTGATTATCATTTTATTCGAGAAAAGGTAGTCAATAAAGACATTTTGATTTGCCACATTTCCACACAAGATCAATTAGCTGATGTATTTACAAAGGGACATACATCAATATGTTTTACATTCATGCATTCCAAATTAATGATGGCCAATCTCCATATTAATTTGTAGGGGGTGTTAGTGAATCCATTTCTCCACATGCTGCACAATCTTCTCAACTACTATCTTCAGAATATCTTGCTGCAGATCAACTCACTTAACAACCACCTAAGAACTCTCCTACGGTTGCTCAACAGCTAGCATAGTTATTTTAAATTTTGTAAACTCTTTACTAAAAGTAGATGTTAGCTTTGAAAGTGTATAGTCAAAGTTAGCTCTTTGTTTTACTCTAATTTGTTATACTTTGTATCTATTTATTATGATCAATGCACATATCAAGTTATGTTGGTCAAATCATATCTTTTTACTTTATCTAACTGAAAATACATGATTCGGTAAGATAATTGTGTGAGATATAACCTAAATCAGAATCGATAAGAGGCCTTTATCAAAGAGAAAAAGACTCCCTCTAGATTCCAAAATTATGTTTTATGACAAATACAATCAAATTACTACTAGTCCTTTGTGCATGGTGTGTCAGAAAGATGAAGAATCTGTTACTCACATGCATGCTCTGGAGTTGTATAGCAGCAAACGATGTATGGGTAGATGCTGCTAGTTCAGTTCAAAAATGGAATGCAAAAGAACCAGATTTTATGGAAGTGTGGAAGCAATGTATAGAGCTGTTAACTGATGCAGATTTATGTTGGGTTGCTACATCAATAAGGAATATATGGTTGAGGAGAAATAAATGTCTTTGAGGGCAAAATGACATATCCAAGAAGACTAATTGCAGAAATAGATGAGGAATTACAAGAATTTAAGAATGCCAATGCTTCAAAGCAGGAAGTTAACAACACTAGTTAAGTGCCTGGTGTCATTCAGAGGTGGAGAGCTCCTGAAGATGATTGGCCAACTGGGATGCTGCAGTAGATGAAGAAAAAAAAAAGATGGAAATTGGGATCATCATATGAGATAGAGAAGGTGAGATACTGGTAATGCTCAATGCACAAAATAACTCCAATCTAAACCAATGTTGGCTGAATGCTTGGCCTTATGGAAAGCAATGCAACTGTGCCAAGAGCTTGATCTTTGAAATGTGATTTTTGAGGGTGATGCTTAAGTTGTTGTAAAGGTTGTCAACAGTGATGAAGAAAATTGACTTTGGTATGGGCAAGTAGTTGATGATATCATAGGACTACTCAAAGGTGAAAGTGACTGGAAGGTGGTATTCACACCTTGGGTTGGTAACAGTGTTGCTCATCAACTAGCCAAATTGAGTTTTTCCTACGAAAGTAAAAATGTAATTATCGATGAATTTCAGGTAATGTCTTGATAAACAAACTAGGAGTGCTACTCGCACCCCCCGCCCCTGCATGGGGCAAATGGGGAAAATTTTCCTCGTATCCCGCCCCCGGTATGCAGGGTACCTCGTCCCGCATGACGGGGTGCAGATTGGGGGGCAATCCATCCGCACCCCCGCACCCCTTCTGGGCCTTGTGCCCTGAAGCAATTTCTGGGCCAAAAATGGCCCAGAAACTTCAGCAATGGGCTAAAAATGGCCCACAAGCTTTTATTTTTGGCCTAAAAAAGCTTGTAGGCCATTTTCAGTCCATAAAATTATAAGTAAAAAGAAAAAAAAAATAAAAACCAGAATAATTGATTTTATGGCTGATAAAAGTTACTAGTCTAAGAGTCTAGTACCTAATAAACTAATAATAATAACTAAACTATTACAAAATTGAAAGGCTAAATAATTACAAAATTACAAACATAAAATTTTTCAAGGGACATTGTATCAACAGTACAAATCATTGAATACAAAATATGAACAAATAATTAAAAATTGAATATTCTAAAGAGGGACTGAGAGAGCTGTCAGCTGTGGCTTGTCTTTGACTATGAGTCTGTGACACTTGGGGTAGCCTAGGCTTGAACACATTTTTATGTTGTAGAGGTGCTAGACATCATCTCATGTGTTACTACAAAAATTAATATTAAAATTAATAATGATGAAATCAAAATGAATATAAATAAATCAAAATAATAAAATAAAAAATAATTATCAGGTGGTCCAAATCCAGACTGATCACCACCCTCATCGGTCTCCTTAAAATTTAAAATATTCAGAACATGAATATCATTTTCTATCGTCCAACTCTGTGTGCATATCAATGCCTCTACAGTTGTAGGGGACAATGAACTACGAAAATGATCCAATATACAACCTCCGGTACTAAAGGCCGACTCTGAGGTAACGGTACTAATAGGAATGACCAAAATACAGCGGGAAATCTCAGAAATGATGGGATATTTCTTTGAGGCATTCTTTCACCATTCTAATATATCGAAATTATCATCATCATCTTGGACCATATCCGCTGACAAATAGTTGTCTAACTCGAAAACCACCTTCGTAGATTGATGGACCAGTGTGAGATTCTATGCGAGGGTCTTATTCCACGGCATTCTGTGCTTCTTTGTAGGAGGCCCGGTCACGGTGTTTGTAGAAGGCGTTGGGGTAGGTGTATGTGTCTTGGATGTAGTACCACCCTTAATTGCATTAAACTCATCATACAATTTAGTCAGGGTATCTCGAGCCAATTCACCAATAAGTTCAGTCCATACCTGTTCGTGAGCAAGTCCCAACCCATATAACAAGTCTGAAACTTTCAGACGAGGATCAAGAATAATAGCCACATATAACAAAATATTCATTCTAGTCAAATCTCCCCAATACTTGTCATATTTTAGCATCACGATCATTGCCATCTCCCTTATCATTTCATTGGAACCCATAAGCATATCTTCTAATTCTTCTTTTACGCTACATATTTGTTGACAAAATCCATGGAATGTAGGGTACAAAGAACCATATATATTCAATGTGACATCGTAAAATAATCCAAGAAAATCAACAAAAGTAAAAACTACCACCCAATCATCATCATTAGGCTTTCGTAATCTCCCGTGCTCATCAAAGTATTTGACATATTAGATGTCTTCATCACCCAATAATTGAAAGGTTGTCTTATATTCTTGGGCCGCCTCCAACATCAAGAAGGTTGAGTTCCATCTGGTAGAAACATCAGTACAAAGACCATTCTTCGATGTTATGCCCACAGCCTTTGCAGCAACTTTGAATTTCTCCAATCTTGAATGAGAAGACCTCACATATTTCACAGCCATTCTAACTCGTGCAACCGAGTCATCAGCATCTTTCAACCCGTCAGTTACAATTAAATTCAAAATATGTGCAGCACATCTAACATGCAAATATTCGCCACCCAAGAATGTCTTATTTGCATTTTTAAGATAATTTTTTAGATATCCCAATGCAACATCATTAGAAGACGCATTATCAACCGAAACAGTCAAAATCTTTTCCAACCTCCACTCCTTTATTGCAGCCTCCAAGGTCTTCCTAATCGTCTCACCCTTATGATTAGTTATTTGACAAAATTTAATAATCTTTTTGTGCAAAACCCAATCAGAATCAACAAAATGCACAATCAACAACATGTAATTCATATTTTGGATAGAAGTCCAAGTATCGGTAGTGAGACAAACTATCAAACCCGCCAATTGGCCCCTCAAAACATTTTTATCACGGAAGTACATCTTTTTAATATCCTTTACCACAGTGTAACGAGAAGGAAGTACAGATCTCGGTTCCAACTCGTGGACAAATTCTTGGAACCCTTTACCCTCCACAAACTGAAAAGGTAGCTCGTCCATGACAATTATACGAGCTAACTTCCTTATACACTCATCGGGATTATACTTCGTGTACCCCTTCAATGTTGGACCCTCGGCCCCACTACTCACATCCGCCATTTTAAAATCTAGTCTAGATTAACCATTCTCTACTAAGGATTTTAAAATTGGACTCTTCTTGCATTGTTCCTCTCAATGGACCTTCAACTAGGATGCACCATGTTTCCTATAGTGACATCCATAGATTTTCCCACAATGATTACATTTAGCTTGTGGGTTGTTGGGGTCACCACCCTCGAGTTTGGTAAAGTGTTGCCAAACTATGGATACAGGTTTCTTGCCCTGTGCGGGCTTTGGGGCAGGGCAAAGTGTACTCCTTATAGAGGTAGGAGTAGGGTTAGGTTCTGGGGTAGGGGTATTGGCTGGGGCAGGCGAGCTATCACTGAAATCTGAAGACATTCCTGATTCTCCAACACAAAAAAAAAAAAAAAAAAAAAAAAAAAAAATTCAAAGTTCAATCCAACACAATAATAAAAAACTGCATACAAATAGTAGACCCACATCTTTTTAATTTTTTTTTTTTTAGGGGTTTCATTGATTGCAACCCCAAAAGCTCTTTAGGGGTTTCAATCAATGAAACCCCTCAATTAACATGCATGCATAAAATTATTAAAAATCATATATAATGTCATTCAAGTATTTAATATCATGTATAAAAGAGTATAAAATATAAAATAATAAATAAATAAATTATAAAATGATAGTATCCATTTCATCTTATAGACACGCACATAGGTGATTGTATATTATATGAAAAGGTTCATATGCAATCCGAATGAAATTAAGTACGGTCTATATATAGAAAAATACTTTAACAAAATTTACGAACTTAAATAAATTTATAAGATACGTTAGATTATAATAAAAGTAACTAATTGACTTTAACAAAAAACCCTAATTTTTTTTTTTCAATTAATTTAGGATTTGGGCACTAAATTGTATTCTCAAACTCCCAAAAAAATTAGGGTTTCGGATTGGAACCCTAATTTAATTTAGGGTTCCAATCCGAAACCCTAACCCCAAAATTGATTTAGGGGTTTCATGATTGGAACCCTAAACCCTAAATCATTTAGGGGTTTCAATACAATTAAATTTTCAAAAAAACAATCAATTTAGATGGAATCCGAAACAATCACAGCAAGCAAAACCCTAACACTGAAAACACATGCACAATGATCACGAATCCACAGCACACAAGTCACAAATCTCATCCTCCATCTCCGATTCAACCCATCCTTCTTCCAATCTCCGATGAAAACTCAAAAAAAAATAAAAAAATAAAAAACAATAGAGAAAAAGTATACGAGCTAACTTACCGTGCGGCGTACCATGTGGCGTCGTGCGAGAGAGATGAGAGAACGAGAGCGACTACAAGTCTCCAACCAAGACTGCGAGAGGGGGAAGAGAACGGGGTACTGAGGTAGGAGAGAGAGAGAGAGATTTCAAGAAGCTTGCCGAAGGGAGGGGGCGACGCAAGGGGGGGGGGTTAACCCCTTAGTGTTAAAACTTAATGAAACGGCGTGGTTTTGTAATGGACAAAACAGTGCCGTTTCATTAAGTTGCTTAATGAAACCGTTTCATTTATAAACTGTATTTATTATATATAAATATATAATATAATATATTATATATATATATATATATATATATAACATGGGGCTGGGTGAGGGAAAACCAGACTGGGGTCGCAGCGTATCCGTCCCCTGCCTCTGCTAGGGGCGTCCCATACAAGCAGGGTCCCCTGTACCCCGCCCTTGCGGTGCGGATGCCCTGCCCCGCCCCGCATATGCAGGGGTGGGGCGAACGGGGCGGAGCAGTGGGTTCAGGGGCCCCACTACCCACCCCTAAAACAAACTCTATATTTAATCAATTTATTATTAATGAGAGATCCATTTCAAAAAAAAAAAAAAATTATGTGAATCGTTTTCCCCTTAAATATCTTACAATATTAAATGCTAGCTACATGTGATATATGTTTTTTTTTCCTTTTTCTTACATGTGATATATGTTAGACATTATTTGACCAAAACAGGTATGCAATAGACCAAATAATTTGTTAAATAATTAAGAGTAATGTTTGATATAATTTTAAAGTGTGTAAATTAACAATTGCTTGGTCCATATGCAACATTTCTTGGAAGTCCTACCCCTTCTGTTAGACGATAAAACCGAAGGTCTTTTTCGAAACCTAATGGCCTTGGAGCAATGCCATCATCCATCTGAAACTCATATCTACGATTACATTGTGCTGTTGGATGATCTTATCACAACTAAAGCAGATGTATGGTTGCTTGTTGAAAAGCATAGTTAACAAGTTAGGTTCCAGTGTTGCAGTGATGAAACTGGTTAACAACCTTGCCCTGGAGATTGAAGAAAGTGGAACCCATTACGCGAAAATCTGTAAAGATCTTAATACGTACTACGGGAGCAATTGGAATCGTCTGGTGGGAACCTTGACTAGGTTGTATTTCTCAGGCTTTTTTAAAGGCAGTGCTACTGTTGTTGGAATTATTGTCTTGGTTCTCACTTTGTGGAATTTCGACAAGCTCCTTGGACTGAGTGCTGCCAACATTGGCAAGTACTAGATTTGATGCATCTCATGTGGTAGTACTGTTTGTTGAAGTGCCATATAAAATGCTAGCTAGCTAATAGATGCGCGCAGTGGATCGCATATAGCTAATTAATTCATAGGCTTTGATAACCATTTGTATTTTGGAAGTTTATGACTTTGGTTTAGCATGGATAAGTGTGAGAGTCTGTTCGTCTGTGATCTGTGTATTGCAGAAAATTAAGTTCTACGCTCTATTCCTAATACTAGTACCGGCAGCCAGATCCAGTTGCATGGCATTGAATGTAGAAATAGTTTTAAAAGTCCAAATTTTCTTCCTGCTAAAAATTATTAACTTGAAATTTTCAATTAACGATATATTACATTGTGTAAAGGATATTATTCACATCATTTAAATGATAAAATTTAATTTATAAAATTTAAATTTTAAAATTATCTTTTAAATTAAATTATAACAGGCAAACACTTTACTGTATAAATGCATGTGCTTTAGGCTTAAGAATATAATTTTTTTTTTCAAACTAATAAATTTACTTACATCCAGCTAGAAGTTGTTAAAACTTAATTGCAAAATGAAGTGTACGTTTGTAGTTCCATTTCAAAACTGTTGCTCGCAAATTCCACCATGCAGTAATAGAGGTCACTGTATTGGACCAACTTCAATATTAATATACCCATGTCAAACTAGGTCGATCTCTCCATTTTAAATAAAAAAATATTATATTTTTAATTTTTTTTTACATGAAAATGGGAGATTCGATCCTTAGTTCTGTTAGTGAGAAATCAAGGTGTTTCCAATTGGTCTAAAGAATCTTGGCATATTTTTAATTATTTACATGTTGATAAATTGCAATATCCTAATTTAATTGGAGCTTATAATCCAATTTCAGATGAAGTAAAATAACATTTCGATTGTTAATTAATTATGCCGAGAGGTTTTTTGTCATAATTAAGAGCACATAATTCAATGAATTAATAGCAACAGAGCATATTCTAGTTAGAAAAATCCTAAATATCAACCCGTTTTATTTTTCACACCATACATCGGTATATCTTTTTCAAGTCACAATTCAATTTGAAACAAAAACCCACCCACTTTTTGCCTCCCCCGTCCCCCCAAGCCATATCTTTGAAAAGTGAAATGACTCATAAGCAAAGAACCCGCCCCACCCCGCCCCACTGCCCACCTTTCTTGAGATATAGATAATCAATCTTTTTCCAATTTCTTACATTTCGTCATCAACTAAAGCAAAAGAAAGCAATACAAACACTATTTCTTAGAAAGCAAAAGAGCAACCAAGTCAAAATTTCCTGATCTCTACCGTAAATGCACCAAAACTTTGGTAGGTGGAAAAAGGGGGAAAGGGTCATTGATACAGAAAAATCTAAGTTAGATGATGCTAACCTGTCAGATTATATGTTGATGGTGCAGAAGATCAATGCAAGCATAGTAGGAAACATTGATCTTTCCTTGATTTGGGATAGTTTTGGACACGTATCGGTATTTTAGCCATAATTTTGGCTACGAGTATCGGAATCGCATATATGACTCCAGTTCAGAAAGCTCTTTTCAACATGCACGTTGTGGTTACTAGCTACGCTCAATGTACATCTTTTGCAAGACCAAAATCCGCTGTTTTCCATTTTGAATCTCCCATTTTAGATTTTTTTTTTCTTTTAACATTTTATGATAATATGTCATTTCCTGTTTAGGAAGTAATTTTGAACTCGATTTTGGCCAGATCTAAGCAAATTACTTCTTTAATTACACATTTATTTTTTGTATATTTATTGGGATCTTTTTTTTTTTTTTGGTAAAATTCTGATAGTCTTGATTTATAGTTATTTCAGCCTGGCTTGTGGGCAAATTTCAACATTAAACATTCTTAAGTTTTCATAATTCTTATTGAACATCATAATCATTTTCTCTGAATTTTTGGGCGAATCTCGTCTTCTCGATATCGATCATTTGTTGAAACTAGCCTTTAGAATAATCTTAATTATGTCCAAAGTCAATTGACATTAGAGCTTAAGCATCTTTCCTAGGATTATATCTAATCAGTTTCTATAGCTGGTGGTTGTGGTCATCGTGAGCAGGTTCTAAATGATGAAGTCTCGTACCGTGATCATAGCTTTTCAAGATGTAATGATTGAGGATTTGCATAGATAGGTTGCAGAGTTAACCCGGCATCTAGCAACGCAGGATTTCGATGATCGTGAAATAGAAGGTCATGATTCTGATTCCTGTTTTGAGAACCCATATCACAATTGTTCTCTATTTTGGGAGTACTGTGATATAGAGGGGTCTTGGGTTCGAAGTGGATTTGCCTGAGTTTTCTGGCACGTTACAGGTTGAAGGTTTCATTGATTGGCTACATGAAGTGAAGTGAATTTTTTATTATAAGGAAGTCCCAAATCGTGTGAAGGTGAAACGTGTCACCATCAAGCTAAAGGGTAGAGCATCATCTTGATAGGAGTAGTTGAAGAAATCAGGGGACAGGCAGGGCAAGGCCAAGATTACCGATTGGGAGAAGACAAAGAAAAAGATAAAGGGTCGCTTCCTTCCTTTTGACTACACTCAAACCTTGTTTCAGCTACTGCACACATTGAAGCAAGGCACAAGATCAATTGATGATTACATGGAGGAGTTCTATCAATTGATAGCTCTGAATAATTTATCCAAAACTGAGGAGCAGATGGTGGCAAGGTATTTGGGTGGCTACCTGGTAGATGTCCTCAGTCTTCACTTACTGTGGACAGTTTCTAAAAGATACTAGTGTGCACTCATTGTAGAGAAATAGCAGAGTAGGAAATTGGTGATCAAAGGCGATCAAAACAATTGAGTAGTTTACCCTCAGGAATCTTATCCTACCCCTCAGCCACCGCAAGGCCAGATTTCTAACTCTAATATCAAATGTTTCAGATGTGATGAATAAGGGCATCAAGCAACTGAGTGTAGCTAATTAAAAAGGTAAAACTCTCCTGATTGAGGAAGAAGTGGTAGAAGAAATTGAAGAGACTGGGGAGCTTATGTATGATGATGACGAGGATGGAAACGTGTTATATAGTGATGGCCATGAGACACTGGTCATTTGCAAGAGTCTACTAACTCCCAAGAGTAATTCAGGAGACAATTGGTTGAGAATCAATATTTTTCACATGACCTGTATTGTTGTCAATAAAGTTTGAAAGATGGTCATTAACAATGACAATTGTGAGAATGTGGTGTATGAACAGACTGTTAACATCTTACAGTTGAAGACAGACCGTCATCTAATGCCATACAGTAAAAGGTAGTGCAATAACAATAGATAGGTGATGCCTAATATATTTTTCGATCGGCAGAAAATATTTTGATAATGCTTGATGTGATGTCATCTCTATGGGTGCTTGTCATGTATTGTTAGGCATACCTTGGCAATATGATCGCAATGTTATTTCTAATGGGCAAAAGAATAAGTATTCCCTTTGCATCGAAGGGAAGAAGAGTGTATTGGCAACTCGCCGGGAGGGAACCACTCCTACCTTGGAAGCCAATAGCATAACCTGCTTTCTATGTCCATGTTTTTAGAGGAGATTGAGCATGAAGACATGATTTATGCTTTGTCGCCTTGTGGGAATAATGCAGAGGACGTAGGCCCAAATTTACCACCAGAGTTGCAACATCTACTAGTAGAGTTTTATGATATGATGCTAGAAGATCTTCCTCCTAGACTGTCACCTATGAGGGATATTCAGGCCGATTTGTCCTGGGGTTGAGTTTTCCAAATCAGCCTGAGTATCACCTCATTCTTAAGGAATCTGAAGAGTTGTGCATTAGGTTGTGGAGTTCTTGGAGATGGGCTACATTCGTGAGAGCATGAGCCCATGTGCAGTTTCTGCTCCGTTGGTACCGAAGAAAGAAGGTTCTTGGCATATGAGTGAAGATTGCAAAGCGTTCAACAGGATCACGGTGGAGTACAAATTTCTAGTTCGTCGCCTAGATGGCATGTTGGATCAACTCTCTGGTTCTAAGGTCTTCTAAAAAAGTGACATTAAAAGCGAATACCATTATTTCAAAATAAGGCTTGGAGATGAGTGGCAAACAACGTTCAAGATGCAATATGGTTTGTATGAATGGATGGTCATGCCTTTTTGACTGTCCAATGTGCTCAGCATGTTTATGAAGTTTGTCCATCTTGTTTTGCAGCCTTTTATGGGGAAATTCCTTGTTGTTTAGTTTGATGATATCCTCATTTTTAGTCTAACATGGGTGTCACACTTTGATCACTTGCAACCTGTTTTTGATATGTTAAGGAAGAAATGTTTGTGTATCAATAAGAAGAAATTTTTTTTCTTACTACCTTGGTTTTGTTGTATCTACTAATAGTGTTTGGCAGATGATCAAAGGAAGATTCAATTTTGGAGTGGCCCAGGCCTAAGACCCTGCATGATGTCAAGAGTTTTCATGGATTGGCATCCTTCTACCGCCAGTTCATCATAAATTTCAACACACTAATTACCCTTCTCACAGAGTTCCTCATGGAGCATGCATTCTAGTGGTCTAAGGAGGCTGAGGCCAGTTTTCAACTGGTTAAGTAGAAAATGATAGAAGCAATAGTTTTGGCTCTTTCCAATTTTGAAAAAGTGTTTGAGGTTAATTGTGATGCATCTAGACTTGGCATTGGTGGTATTTTGAGCCAAGAGGGGAGCTCGATAGCCTTTTTCACTGAGAAGTTGTCTGGGTCCAAGAAAAATTATTCCAGTTATGATCTAGAGTTCTACGCCATCGTTCAGACCCTGAAGCATGGGCAGCGCTACTTGGTACAAAAGGAGTTCATCATCATGACTGACTACGAGTCTTTGAAGTAAATCAATGGTCAACATAAGTTGAATAAGGGGCATACCATATGGGTAGCATACTTGTAAGAGTTCACATTTTCCTTAAAGGTACTAATTAGTAAGCCTAAACCACGTTACTCCTCACCACCATGAACATCAAAGTTGTAGGATTTGATACTTTTAGTGATTTATATGTAGTAGATCCTTTTTTTGGGAATATATTATGGGTCGTAATTGATGGACAACGAGCTGATTTTGTTTTACATAATGATTATTTATTTCATGGATTACAATTATGCATCCCAGATTGTTCATTGAGGTAGCAGATTGTTAGTAAACTTCATAACGAAGGTCAGATTGGGCGAGACAAGACGTTGGCCTTGATATCAATTGATTGCTATTGGCCCATGTTGACTAGTTAGGTGGAGCAATGCTATGTATGTCAACTGTCCAAGGGGGGTTCTCACCAATGCGGGTCTGTACACTCCCTTACTTGTTCATGAAGCCCTTTAGTTCAATGTCAGTTTGGACTTTGTGTTGGGCTTACCCAAACGAATGGGCCATGGATTCTATCTTGGTAGTAGTTGATAGGTTTTACGAAATGGCCCATTTTGTTGCTTGTAGGAAGACAATGGATGCTACACGGATCACTTAGTTGTATTTCAAAGAGATTGTTTGCTTACATGGCATTCCAAGGTCAATCACTTTTGATTGTGACACTCAGCTCATGAGCCATTTATGGAGGAGTTTATGGGAGAAATTGGGAAGGAAATTTAATTTCAACAGTGCCTACCACCCACACACAAATAGTCAAACCAAGATAATGAATCAGAGTTTGGGTAATCTCTTGAAGCGTTTGGCAGGGAATAATTCAAAGCAATGGGATCTGGTTCTACCTCAAGTAGAATTCATCTATAACAAGTCTAAGAACATAACCGTGCGACTAAGCCTGTTTGAGATTGTCTATGGCTAGAATCCATCCACCTTGCTTGAGTTAGCTCCTATTCCATGCATTGATTGTTTGAATCACAAGGCGGATGAGACGGTAGAACATCTCTTCGGGGCATCCATGAGCAAGTGAAGTTTGCCATCCACTAGAGTAATACCAAGTACATAGCTCAAGTTGATAGTCATCGTCATCAAGTACTTTGTGATTTTGTTTGGAAGGTATTAACTCATGATTGTTCTCTTGTTGAAGGGTATAATAAGTTTAAAGAGCGGAAGATTGGACCGCATGAGGTTCTTCAAAAGATTAATGATAATTCATACAGGTTGCGCCTCCCCAGCCATTTGAAGACTTGTTATGTATTCAACGTGAAATACTTGAGTTCTTCTTTTGTGGATTCCAAAATGAGTATTTAAACGCTGAATACAAAAATGTTGACTCTGTTTTTAAGTCAACAAAACATAACAAAATTAACTCAAATTTGAACTAATATGCATCTTTTTTAAGACTAAATAATAAGCCATTTTAATTAATATTGAGAGATCAAAAATAAAATAAAGAAAGAAAGAGGGATTGGATGCAAATTAATCGATAAATTATATTTATAGTTTTAAAATATGCAAGCACCATATATGCCTTATATTAAAAAAAGTGAGTAAATCTAGAATCCATACAAACTATTTCAAAAAGAGTATATTTTAATAGTAGACTTTTTTTTTCCCCAAAAATAGTATATGAAACTTGAACATTCTAGATTATTTCTATAAGGAGTAATGATACACACAACATTTTTTTTTTGGTCAATTTTCATGTATAGTGTGAACGCCAATTTTATTTTCGTCAAACTGGTTAGCCATGCGAAATATCCTGAATAACATGTCATATAATTTAGGGCAGTTCTATGGAGACCAAAGGTCTACCAATAAAACTGATCGATTACCACAAAATTGACTTTTTTTCTTAAATAATAAGAAAAATATTTTTAATATTTAAGAAAATAATAATAATAATAATTTAATACATTTCTTAATATTAAAAAAATAATAATAAAAAAGCACCTATAGGTGGAAATGCTAGGTAGACCGGCTAGCATTTCTCTATAATTTATGCATAGTAAATGTCTCGATCAATTGGGGAAACCACGAAGTCTTATGTACGTGAGACCAAAAATACTAGTCAATTATATATAATAGAAAATACTTTATATTTGAAAAGAATTATGAAAATTATATTTTAATAAAACATATAAATTTATAAAATCATTATATATATATATATATTTTATAAAACTACCGCTTCACCTCACGATTAAGAATTCTGTTAAGCACGGAGGTTGTTTGTTACCGAGTGAATTCTACTTGTGCTTACTAAATTTCTAGTAGAAGAAACGTCCTTTGGACGTTTGTGTAGTTTAGACAAAATTTATATGGTAATTATTTTCAATTTTTTCTTGCTCATAAAAATATCATAATAAATATTATATGTATTATCTGCAAAATGTTTATAGCTACAACATAGAATTTTCACAAACATATTTATAACTACATACGAATACTTTGTACTTATATATTGCAACAACTAAAAGTTTAAAAAGGAAGCATGAAATAACGCCAATTTTCTTGCGGCTGAGTTGGTCTACTTTTCATATTTGCAGGAATTTTTTTTCCCTCGCGTTCCATGTATATTTGCTTTGTATACCTCTCATATGCAAGAAATTTTTTTTCCTAGCGTATGAGTTGATCTACTTTCCAGATCTGTAGAAATTGTTTTTTCTTTTTGTGTTTCATGTATATTTGCTTTTTACACGTCTCATTTGTGGAATTTTTTTTTCTTTGCGATTGAGTTGATATAGTTTTCAGATTATTAGAATGAATTTTTTATTCCTTGTGTTTCATGTATATTTGCTTTTGATATGTTCACATCTACCAAAAAATAAAAAAATAAAAATTATTTTTTTGTTGCCATACGTGTTCCTAAGGTTTTTCTGCTTATATTCAAGTTTATTTTTTTTCTTGCATTTGATTTCTTCTATTTTGTTTTCTTGTTTTTCGGCATTTGATGTATATGCAATAGCTTTGTATTTTTCATGTATATTAACTTTTTCTTTTTCAAATATGTAGAAGGAAAATTTTTTTTCTTGCATTTGATGTATGTTGGCTTTGTTTTCTTCACATCTGTAGAAAAAAAAAAAAATTCTTCCGATTTGTGTTCCTAGGAATTTTCTATTTTTGATTCAAGTTTATTTTTTTTTTCTTGCATTTGATTTCTTCTATTTTTATTTTTTGTTGTTCGGCATTTGATGTATATTAGATTTGTACAACAATTTTTTTTTTTCTTTCAATCTATATTCCTAGGGTTTTTCTATTTTTGATTCAAGTTTTTTTTCCCCTTGACTTTCATTCCTTCTATTTTTTTTCTTGTTTGGTGTTTGATGGATATTAGTTTTGTCTTTTTTAGATCTGCGAAACAAAAATTTTTTTCTTGTGATCTCAGCCTAGAGCAATCTTTGTTCCATGTAGCTCACCCTCACATGCTTTCTCCCTCATGACTTTTCCACCATCTCCGTATTTCTGTGAAGCCACCATGAACAATCCGACATATCTTCTGAAATGTAAAATTGATTTTTTCAAAATTTTTGGAAGATGTGTTTTTTTTTTCCAAGCTGATTGCATTTTTTTATTTTTTCGTTCTCAATACATACGTTCCTACTTGCCTCCCCTTCTCTCCCAAAGGGTGACTAAATTAGAATATGACTTGTTTTATTTTTTGGTGCTATGTATATTTGTATGGATTAGGTGTCATGTATATCCGCGTGGAAATATACATACGGATATGCAAATATGTAAATATGATGCGAATATGCAAATATATTTTTTTATTTTGTTTTGGTTTTGGTTTTGTTTTTTTTTTTTTTTTTTTTTTGGTGCTTGTGATGCAATTAATGCATATGCATATGATGTAATTATACTATAACAAATTCATTCATATAATAAACTAAGAGAAGAAAGAATAAGAAGCATACCTGACATTCACGAGTAGCACCAGTTCTAAGACACGAACAATTTTTTGTTTTAAGAAAGCAAGTTGAATGCATAACACAAACGGCAAATATTAACATTTAAATTTGCCTCAATCGACTCTATCAGACTAAGCGATAAGATGAAGTGTAAAAAGACAATATCATTTAGGCGGTGAAGCAAAATGGCAGCAAGAGGTAAAATCAGAAACAAAACAGGGAAAAAAAATCGGACGATCAGAATATAAAAAGGACCAAAATGTCTGTCAGCAAAAAAAAAAAAAAAAAAAAAAAGACTAAAAGGATTGCAATTTTCAAATAAAACCAAGGGCAAAATTGAGAAAAAATATTAGATAAAAGTACTGTAGCAAGCACACTCGCGTTTATATATACAGCAGATATAATCAATTAATAATGCAAACGATAGTTAAACAAACTCAGAAAACTAATATTTTATTATATAATTTTGTAAAATCTGTGCGCTTATTGTATCTCGAACAATAATACGTTAAAAGGAGATGTATATAATTACTATTATTTTATAATTTTACCGTAAATAATACTTTTTGAATTTAAACGCATCAAAATAAAAATAAAAATAAAAATATTTTAAAAATTAAAAAATTATTAAATAATTGTATAAAAATGTGTAACAGTAATATTTGTTGCGCGCTAGAGTGAATGATTGAATGACGTAGAGTCTTAGGCTTGTTTCACAATCAATAATAGACGATTAGGACTCGTTCGTAAAGTGAGATGAAATAAGATAATATATAAATAATAATAAAATAAATTATAAATAATAGTAAAATATTTGAATTAATATATTTTATGAAATTTTAGAAAATAAGAGAACATCATTAGAATCACATGATGACCCTAAAAATCTCATTCATGTGCCCCAACAACCAAATTTTGTGGAGTATTGTATCTTATTCATGCGAGACAATATCATGTGTGAATCCAACGGAAAAAGGCCTATGAATTTATCATGACTCTTATTATTATGTTTTTAATAAAAGGGAAATGTTGCAAATACGTGATGTAGCAAGGTTTTGTGAGATATTATAACCTGCCTTATGAGCAATATCATGCCATATTCTTTAATCTTTATGGTGGGTAAAAAAATCCAATCCAATCAATGTGCACGTCTTCCTTGTGTGAAAATAAAATCTAGATTCTTTAATTTTTCAAACATGAGAAATAAAGACGGATTTTTTATTTGATATTCATTCGAGCTATCTCAAATAATTTGATATGTGAATTATAAATATTGTTCGATTATGTGAGATAATTCACGTGAATCCAGAAAAAAGGCCTGAGATATCATAACTTTTATTATTATTATTATTATTATTATTATTATTATTATTATAAAAAGGAAATGTTGCAAATATTTGATTTGGTAAGATAACTGTTTGTGAATCATTTTCCACTTAAATATCTTACAACATTAATTAATGCTACCTATGATATATGTTAGTCAAATACCTAATAATAGCTATAAAGATCCCCCTAGCTAACTTTTTGACTAAGTTGTAACTTCTTCTTTATTTTTTTCAATTTGAAAATGAAAGAGAGACCCACAACATTAAATATATATGCTATTCATAAACAGTACAAGAAAATGTTTTGTTTAAGTAGTTATTTGAATTTGAGAACTTCCGGTGAAAAAGACAAATAAATAAAATGGTAATTGTAATATTGATTATTCATCTTATATTATTCAAATTATTTTTAATGACAGTAATAACTACCGTAAAAAATATTTTATTTCTCTATTTCTCTTTTATTAACACCTTAATTTAGATAAAAATTTGAAAATAACTTAATCTAACAGGCAGAAACTCCGTATTAAATAAGATAAACGTGCAATATTCACTTTTGTTTATGGTCTCTGAAATCAATTAAGCCATGACTGTCGGTGTGTATGGTAATCAGCTAGAATAGAGATGTCTCTTCATGTATTCTTGCTAGAAAATGACAAGGTGGATCATGGATGGATACACCGCATCATCAGGATAAGGTAGCATTAATTTCCATTCGATTTTTTGTCGAGATGTGATGATGTATATACAATTTGTTTCTTACAATTATTTTTAGAAGTACTATATTTTATATCAGATTTAAATCCAAGTAAAACAAACAATGCTTTTAGCGAAGCGGCACTGCCACATAAACTCTTAAAGCAATTGTAAAAATGTGATTCATTAATTATAAAGCTTACCTGTAATCAAGCAATGGTCTATAAAACAACAAAAAGAGGTATGCATTTGTCAAACATTAGCCATTCTTTGTGAATGCATTTTGGCGTTTTATTTGACCAAAACAGGTATGCAATAGACCGAGGAATTTGTTAAATAATTAATTAAGAGTAATGTTATTTATAATTTTAAAGTGTGTAAGTTATGTGCATTCATTTGGAAATAAAAATAAGTTGGATTCAATATTAAAAAAATAAATTTTTTAATGTGAATCTTCTATTTATTTATTTATTTTAAAAGTGATTGCGCCAGATTTACATATCTACAAAAATCATTTTTTTTTTAAATTAATGTAAGCATGCAAGTAAATGAATCAAAATATCAATCATTGCTTGTTTACACCAACGTCCCTATATATATGTGTGCGAGGGAAGAATGGAGGATACATAATCAGCAAGGGATTAGAAGATAGCATACGTTGATCGAGTAGCTAGGAGTGATCAGACAGCTTCTTGCAGTACGTACGTACTTTAAGCATTTCTTGCAACCAAAATATGTAGGTTCCTTTTATTCTTTCATTTTTCAGTACTGATCTGTTATGCAATGTTGAGATTTTCAGATAAGTAGCTAACCTTTAATTACTAACCAAAAGACCAAAGCCTTTGAAGCCATAAGCATGCATGTTCTAAATTAATTTGCACGTAATTCATCTGTTTTTTTTTTAAGAGTTCAAACGCAAGTCCGATAATTCATTTTAAAACAGATCGCTAATATATAGATCATATTTGAAGGTATTATATATAAGATCATGTCAAAACTCATGATGTTGCTATATATCTTCTTTATTCATGTCACTAGGAAAAGGAACTTGAGGAATGGAACAGACATTGGTCTACCTTGCAATACACCCAACAGAAGATTCCATTAAAACAAAAGATCAACATTGTAAAAGCAAAAATTGGTTAGGATTAAATGATTATATGATAAGGCTTATCTTATCATTATATTTGAAATTGTTGGATGAATATAAAATAATTATTAATTTATCTCTAAACAATATTGAGTTTATTTAGAAGCCTTAGAGGTTGTTTAGATTAGTTATTGAGATAAAAATTGAGTCCATGAAGATCTATATTTATCCAGAGAAAGCTGAATAGAGATCATGAATCAATGCAGAAGAGAGTTATCGCGAAATGTCATCATTTCATCAGGAGACGTCCTCGCGACAAATTTTATCCGCCAGCAGAATCCTACTTCAACTGGAACTCTTTCCAGATTGTTTATTTATATGATAACCTATCTTTTTTGGTAAAAATACAAATCATTATTTTTATGGCCACCCTCTCTTCACCTTCTCCATATTAGAATTATCTTCGTTCCTAGACATATCAAGTTGCGATCAAATGTCCATGGCCGCTCTCTCTTCACCATCTTCATAGGACCGATAGGCATCCTGCATGTTCTAAATTAATTTGCGTCTTCACCTTTCTTTCTTTTTTTTCTCTTCTTTTTGTAGAGTTCAAACTCAGATCTGAATAATCTGATTATTCGTTTTATAACAAATGATCCCTAATAATATATAGATCATATTTGAAGGTATATATAAGATGTCAAAACTCATGATGTTGCTATCTTCTTTATTGTCACTAGGAAAAGGAACTCGAGGAATGGAACAGACATTGGTCTACCCTGCAATACACCCAGCCGATGATTCCATTAAAACAAAAGATCAACCTGAATGCAAAGAGCTGATCATTGACATTCCACTGGCACTGGAGGCTTCTCGTTGTCCTGATCAATATTGTATCTACAGGATTCCCAAGAGACTTCGCGAGGTCAATAATATGGCCTACACCCCTCGGCTGGTTTCTATCGGCCCTTTTCATCACCGCAGTGAAGAGTTGAAGGACATGGATATACAAAAATTCTTAATTTTGAAGAATTTCTGTAATCGTCCTGGGAAGAGCATCGAGAAGCTTAAATGCATCATCAGGCCCAAAGAAGAGAAAATCCGCAGCTGCTATTCAGAGACGTTTCTACTCAGTAGTGAAGGGTTTCTAAACATGATTCTACTGGATGCTATCTTTATACTTGAGCTCTTCTACAGGAAATATGAAAAAGATTCTGGAAGCTCAAAGGCTCAAAAAGATTCTGATAACTCAAAGGCTCATTATCAAATAGATTATATATTAAGCCAACCGTGCATGGAACGCGGCATACAGCATGACCTGCTTCTACTTGAGAATCAGCTTCCTTTGTTTGTTCTTGAGGAGTTATACCAAAAGTGCTACCAAAATGGGGAAAAATCGAGTACTGATCTTCTTAAGCTCTCTTGTCGGTTTTTTGGTGATCTATATAATAAGCAGCCAGAGCCCAAGAAATCACGTTGTCATGTAAAGCATTGTTTCACAGATTTGGTGGGATGTTGTTGCCATCCACAAGACCCAAACCAAAGGTCACTGAAGCGCGTTGAAGTAAAGCATTTCACAGATTTGGTGAGATATTTTTTCCTTCCACTAGACCCAAACCAAAGCACACGCGAGCCCGTACAGTATTACAAAGATTTAGAGAGATATTTCTTACGTCCAATATCAGTGCCCAATCAAGAAAAGCAAAAAGAAGGGCCGAAAGAAATCGAATTAAATAAAAGAACTAATAAACACCTACATGGTACCGCAACAAAGCTTGACGAGGCAGGGTTGAAATTCACTAGGCCGGATTCAGAAAGAGATTTACTTGATATAAAATACCGGCCGAATGAATGCTTCAAAAGCTGCCGGTGGCAGCTCAATCTCTCATGGCTCTTGTCTTGCCTACCATTCCTGAAACACACTTGCTTGGTGGATATGCAATGTTTCTTGGAAGTCCCAACCCTTCTGTTAGACGACAAAACCGAAGGTCTTTTCCGAAACCTGATGGCCTTGGAGCAGTGCCATTATCCATCTGAAACTTACATCTGCGATTACATTGTGCTGTTGGATGATCTTATCACAACTAAAGAAGATGTAAGGTTGCTTGTTGAAAAGAAGATCATTGTTAACGAGTTAGGTTCCAGCGCTGCAGTGACGAAATTGGTTAACAATCTCGCCCTGGAGATTGAAGAAAGTGGAACCCATTACGCCGATCTCTGTGAAAAGGTAAATGATTACTACAAGAGCTCTTGGAATCGCCTGGTGGGAATCTTGACTAGGACGTATTTCTCAGACTTTTTTAAAGGCACTGCTACTGTTGTTGGAATTATTGTCCTTTTTCTCACTTTGTGGAATTTCCAAAGGCTTATTAGATTGAGTACTGGAAGGTACTAGATTTGAAAAATATGTGCATATATGGTACGTAGTGTTTGTTGAAGTGTTAGCTTATTTATAGGATTTTCTAAATATTTTTATTATGGAAATTTATGACTTTGTTAATTTAGCATCGATCAATGGAGAGAGTCGGTCTGTCTGTCTGTATTGATGCAGCAAATTAAGTTCTATGCTCTGTAACTATTATCAGCAAATTAAATAAAGCCAGATGCTGCTGCATGTCATTGAATGTATGTAGAAATAATGTTGTCTTAAAGAGTTAAATTTTTCTTCTTTCTTCCAGCGAAAAAGTATTAAATTGATATTTTCCAACTTACAAATTTACTTACATGCAGGGAGAAGTTCAAACTTAAAAAACCGATGGTGTTATTTTTAGATAATTTGTAGTGTACGTGTACATGAGCCCAACCGCAAAATGAAGTGTTTGAAGTTCCATTTCAAAACTTCTGCTCTCAAGCTCCATTGTGCAGTAGACGTCACAGTACTTGACCAACTTCAATGAGAAATGTTATAGGCATAAAAAGATTTTATAAAGTAAACCTTCTAATTAATATAATTTTATATAAAACATTGAATCTACTTTATAATAAAAGTAGTTTTACAATCTAAAGTACTATATCAAATCATGTCAGTTTGTAGATTTATATTTATGAGATTTTTTTGTAGTTAAAGTATTTTTCAAATTTTGAATCTCTCTATTTTAAATAAAAAATTTATTATTTTTTTCATTATTTTACTTGTTGATAAATTGTTAGTGATTAAAATACTTCATATTTTAATTTAATTGGAGATTATAGTCAAATTTCGGATGAAATAAAAATCTCATTTTCGCTTGTTAATTATGTCGAGAAGTTTTTTGTCATAATTAAGAGTACATAATTCAATGAATTAATAGCAATAGAGCATATAATTATACAGGCTGCAGATTTAAGATGAACATGCTTATGAATAATACTGTCCGGTATTTTTTTTAATTTGTTTTTATTATAATGTCTGGGAGCCATTTGATCTCGACTAGGCACCTTTGGATAATGAGATGAAATAAAAAATTTATAAAAAATAGTAAAATTATTTGAATTAAAATATTTTATAAAATTTTGAAGAATGAGAGAGAAAATGAACATAATTTTTTATTATTTTTGTTTTGAAATTTTAAAAAATTAATAAAATATTGTATTATTTTTTACATTCTGTTTGAAAATTTCAAAATTTGTAATTATTAGATAATAATTAAATAAAAACTTTAATTTAAAATTTAAAATTATTTTATATTTAAATGATCTTTAAAAAAGAAATAATACAACAGCCTCCTCGGTGAGGATATCAATCACAGAGATATATAGAGAGGCACGAGAGTACCTATATCCAAAGTCACGTGTTCCTTGCGGCATCGCAGGTCGAGTGGCAGTAGAAGGTGTGGCCTGTGGGTGGAGTGGATCAATCTAGGGATTTTTGTACAAGAGGTGTTAGGGCACTTCAAGATTACGAGAGAGAGAGAGAGAGAGAGAGAAATGGTTGTGGGGCTTACCTATATGAATGGGAGGGGCGTCTCAGGTGGCTGTGTGTGGCTATGCTGGTATCCAGACGACGTTGGAGGCAATTGTGACAGTAAACATATTAGAGTTTTGCCCAGAACTCGAGGAGAGAGAGAGAGAGAGAGAGAGAGAGAGAGAGAGAGAGAGAGAGAGAGAGAGAGCTGGGAAGAGAGGCGGGGGAGATCAGAGTGAGGGAAAGAGACACTACAAGATAAATGTAGGGAGACAACGTGGGCGTAGAGGACTAGCCGAGGCAAAGACACTACAAGGGAAATTAATTTATGAAAATGGGATGGAGAAGCTTGGGGTGGGCGTGCGATTTTGGAGAAGGAGAGAACAGAGAGAAGTAGAGAAGGCAGAAGCAAGAAAGAAATCGGGAGGGAAATAAAACATGATTTCGTGAGAACTTTGGCGCCCAGACGTAATAGCGACTATTATTTGGTCGCTGCAACATGTTTTTACAAAAACAGTGATCAAAATCGCTGCAAATGTCATATTTCTCGTTGCAATTATAAAAAGTAGAGAAATTATTACTTTCGAGATAAAAACTGAGCAACGATTCAGAAATCGTTGCAACAGGTAACCTTTTGTAGCAATATTTTTTGCAACAATATAAAAATCGCTGCAATAGGCTATATTTTTTGTAGTGTGAGTTTATCTAGAAATCTTAGAGGTTGTTTAGATTAGTCATTGAGGTAAAAATTGAGTCTATGAGGATCTATATTTATCCTGGATGAAAGCTGAACAGAGATCAGTTAATGCATAAGAGAGTTATTACGAAATGTCAGCAATTCGTTAAGAGACATTCTCGCGACAGATTCTATTTGTTAGCAAAATCCTACTTCAACTGAAACTCTTTCCAAATTGTTTATTTATATGCTAACCTATCTTTTTTGGTAAAAATACAAATCATTAATCTTATGGCCACCCTCTCTTCACCTTCTCCATATTAGAATTATCTTCGTTCCTAGACATATCAAGTTGCGATCAAACATCCATGGCCACTCTCTCTTCACCTTCTCCATATGATGGAGATTGTGAAACTCAATCAGGAAAAAGTTATCCCCAACACTTGAATTGTATTCCTCCATTTGGCTTCCAAACCTTTAGCATTGTGGCCTTGAAAGCTTATCTGTTGATGATTTTGTCTGCCACAATAAGACCAATCAGACAAAGCCTTCCACGTCTAGTCACCACTTCATCCACGGAGATATCAACATGTACCTCCTTCTGTTCAACCTCAGTCAATATGAAGTTACCTCACTTCTCTAAAATTTCCTCTAGCATCTTCCCCTCTTTCTCAATTTGAAACAAACTAGGAGACTACCTTACCACACAGCAAGAATGATTGTCCTACATCATTACATTTGATGTAGTATATTAGATAATAAAACTTTTTAGTATAAAATAAATATGATATATCTTATTATGATATTTTTATAAACCTACCACTTCACTTCACAATTAAGAATTAGTTGCAATGGTAGTATATATCTCCTCTAAACAAATGATTGTTAATCTAGATACGATAAATACACATATGATAACTAAAATAATATTTTTTAAAAAAAAATTAAATGTTAAAAATAAAAGTAAAAATGTTTAAAAACTAATATTTTATTAAATAGTTATGTAATAGTAATGTTTATAATATTCGTTGCTACAGTTGGTACAATCGAAGAGTCTTGGGCTTCTTTCACCTTCAATTTCCATGCGAAGATCAGGACGTCATTAGAATGACATCATCCTCAAAACCTCATTCATGATCGATCAATACATTGAGCCACCCAACAACCAAATTGTGTGGCTTATACCCTCTTATAAATCAAATCATCTCAACCCCCGTATTAAATATGATCTTTATTTTCTCATACAGAAGAAATCCTATATATACGAGGGAAGAAGGGAACGGAAGATACATAATCAGCAAGAAAATAAAAGATAGGGTACGTTGGTCGAGTTGGAGCTGTGAGACTTCCGGTACGTACTTACTTTCAAGCATATAATATATTAAATTTCTTGCAGCCAAAATTTGTAAATTCATTTTATTAATCTTCCAGTTTTTTTTCAGTACTCTGTTATGCAATATTTGTGAAATATTGGGATAATTACTAACATACGTTTCACACAAATTAATTTGTATACGAGTTATCAAAAATGCATGGTGGAAATATTTAAAAAAAATAAAAAAAATGGTGAAAATATTAATTGATGTAGCTACCTATATCTTAAATTATTAAATATTAAAGTAGCTAGGGTACCACTGCTAAACAGGTGCATTGATTACTCGTCCCATCAAATTCAATACATTGATACTAACGCATTAATGCATGGCCTACCAAACAGGTATGCATTAATGGACCATACTGAAGAATTCATTATATATATAATTGCTTGTTTACACCATTAACGTAGGCGGGCCTATATATACGAGGGAAGAAGGGAACGGAAGATACATAATCAGCAAGAAAATAAAAGATAGGGTACGTTGGTCGAGTTGGAGCTGTGAGACTTCCGGTACGTACTTACTTTCAAGCATATAATATATTAAATTTCTTGCAGCCAAAATTTGTAAATTCATTTTATTAATCTTCCAGTTTTTTTTCAGTACTCTGTTATGCAATATTTGTGAAATATTGGGATAATTACTAACATACGTTTCACACAAATTAATTTGTATACGAGTTATCAAAAATGCACGGTGGAAATATTTAAAAAAAATAAAAATAAATAAAAAAATGGTGGAAATATTAATTGATGTAGCTACCTATATCTTAAATTATTAAATATTAAAGTAGCTAGGGTACCACTGCTAAACAGGTGCATTGATTACTCGTCCCATCAAATTCAATACATTGATACTAACGCATTAATGCATGGCCTACCAAACAGGTATGCATTAATGGACCATACTGAAGAATTCATTATATATATAATTGCTTGTTTACACCATTAACGTAGGCGGGCCTATATATACGAGGGAAGAAGGGAACGGAAGATACATAATCAGCAAGGTAATAAAAGATGGAAAAATTTTGTTGTAAATATAATTGTGTATTAATATGTGTATTAATTTATTGTGATTGATTAAAAGGTAGATTTTATTAAAAATAATACTAATTTAAATTTTAAGTATAAAGAAATCAGTATTAGTATGCAAATTAATACGTAACTTTACTTGTATATAACAAAACTCATAAAAGATAGGTTCCGTTGGTTGAGTAGGAGCTGTGAGACTTCGGGAACGTAGTACGTACTTACTTTCAAGCATTATATATTTCTTGCAGCCAAAATTAATTTGTAAATTCCTTTTATTAATCTTCCATTTTTTTAAGTACTATGTTATGCAATATTTGTGAAATATTGGGATTATAAGTAGGTAGCTAGCTATTAATTTGAACCTCTAATTACTAATTACATACTTTTCACACAACTTAATTTGTATACGAGTTATCAAAATAAAATAGTGGAAATATTAAAGTAGCTAGGGTGGTACTGCTAAACAAAAACAGCAAAGCATCTGGACCCATATATAGGCATAGGCCTGTTCATCTGGGTTCCAATCCGGGAATCCGGGTACACCCGGACAGCAATCCAGATCTCAAATCTGGGCCGGAACCCGATCCGGATCAATCCGGGTCAGACCCGGTTCGGAACCCGGATGTATCCGGGTTTTGAAAAAACCGGATTCCGGATTGAACCCGATTTTTTTTTTTTTTAATATAAAAAAACCTGTTAGCAAACTGCAAGCACAACAGAACCATAATCTTCACTCTTCAGTGCAAGCATTTTTTTTTACTCGAATTTAAACATCTTTAAAAAATGCGTCAAGCAGTGCTGCAACAATAATGACATTATACGAACTTTTGCAATTATTCCTGTAGCTTTTGTGGATAAACATAAGAGGGTGATCAACATTTGAGTTAACCATCTTTACCAAAAAGAGAAGCATTTCTAAATTGCATTCTCTGTTTGGATGCTTCCACTGTTAAATTGGTAAGTTAAATCATACTCTTCCCATCACCTATAAGAACATACAGATTAAAGGGGTAAATTTTAAATCCCCCTTCCTAGGAAAAAAAAATAAAAGAAAAGAAAAAAATGCATGTAAAACTATCAGCTATTAGCTCAAATCAAGTAGCTCAAATTAAGCAAAAAACCTGTGCTACTTGCTTACTCCTTACAAGCATAAACTACCAAAAAATACAAGAAAGAAAAGGTCAATGCCACCACTGGCCCACAAAACCGTCGCTATTGGCGCTTCGCACCTTTGGAGGTTCATAGCTCATTGTAGAGAGAACTTCTGAGATCTTCAATTGCTCGACCTGATAATTTGGAGTAAGAGAAGTAGAATGAATTCTAGATCAAAAGAATTCAAACAACAGTATGCATTCATGAATTCTTAGAAATATTGTACTGCCTTATAATCTTTTGGAAAATGGAGGCACAACAACAGTGGTACGAATACAATCATGCCCAAAGGGCCAGATGGGAAAACTGCAGTTACATAAACCAAAGTTTCTTTTCTGAAAAGATAAACCATTTTAGATTCTTATCAGTATTCAGAGCTAAAACTACATCAAAAAATGGTCTATTACTAACTCTCGAAAACACTTAACATTTACAGATTATATGAGAAAAACAATTATGAAACAATGAAAAATAAAATAAAACAAGAGGAGGTTATTACACAGTACTCCATATAAGGAGTATCTGTTGTCGATTGAAAAAATGAATATTTATGCTTTTGATTCAGACCATGCATAGTAACAAGGAGAATCTTTTTTTTTTTCCCCCAACTTTTTGTTCATATCAATAGTAATAGCTTAGAAAATTTCTTTACCCATTAAAGAGGACAAGACCCTACTTTGAACAATTCTTGAGACTTGGATTCTATTTTCAGATTTGGCAATGGAGAAAATTGATAACTTAGGATTGACACAAGTGGAAAAATATCGCAATTCCAGCGGTTTAACAGAAAAAAGTGAAGAAAATAGGAAAAATTCCACACCCAAACACAGCAAATTTCTCCTTTTAAATAGTTATGGACCTGTTGATTATTGGCCCCTATTTGTGTTTATACCCTTTGTGTAAATGTTAACATGGGCTAGAAGTATCCAAACCATAAGAAACTTTTCCCTTTTTGGTAAGTAAAACTACCCAATTGTGATGAGTGTGGATGGAACAATCAAAACTTAGTAAGAAAAAATGATGCATTCCAAAACAAGTACCTTTTAATTGTAAAAGCTTAATCACAAAACCCAAAACAGCAAATGGAAGCATAAAAGGAAAAAAAAAAAAAAACCATTACCCAACTCTGTTATGATGAGTATAATCAATAAAAAATGCCACTAACTCAACTAATACATAAATTGAGTGACCATAGGAGATAATTTAACTCATCCGAAGAGAATACTTGAAGCATTATAATATTGGTTCTAAAACCAAATCATGTTAGTTAATGAAAATTTAAGAACAGAAAATGAAAGGTGAACTACGTAAGGGTTAGGTTTGTGGCAGACGCAGATAGCATTCTAATGTCAAATTTGTTATTAACAAACTGCTCAAAATGCGATCCTTCCCTCCATAGAAATTGGTTTCGGATCCAAAGTCAATGTCATGCATCATTATTATTTGCAAACAGAATTAAGAAAAAGGTTATTAGCAGAAAAAAGGGTACCAAAACTTACATACATGAAACCTTATTTGCTAAAATGACGAGTGTTCGTGATTGTAAAAGAAAAAAAACACACGATAACCCTTAAACAAGCAGAATCGCGTATCCAAACATCAATATGAAAATTTTGATGAAAATATAACCCAAACATAAAAGTTCATGTAATAACCCAAACATCCATCAAATATCAATATGAAGCATCGACCCAGCTACCAGTAGTGGATATATCAAGACTGCATGACAAGCAAGACCCAAAGAGAAAGAGAAAGAGAAAAACTGACTTCGATTAGCGCACAAGGCTGAAGACGACGGAGCGGAACTTCGATCGGCAGAGGAGGCTACGGTTTCGGACCTTCGGTGTGGGTGAGAGCGTGCGAGAGAGCGAGAGGGGAGAACAAGTGCAAGCCGCGGCGTCTGTAGAAATTAGGTTAGCTGAGTTTTCATTTTGAAGAAACATGGGTACCGGGTTTTAAACTGGGTTCCAAGTTTAAAACCCGGTACCCGGCCCGAGTACACCCAGGTTTAGACATCCGGGTTTCGGCCCGGATCAAATCAGGGCCGAAAACCATAACCGGGAACCCGGTTATTCGGGTTCCGGTCCGGAACGGGTAAAACTCGGTCCGGATGAACAGTCCTGTATAGGCATGCTGCATGTTCTAAATTAATTTGCATCTTCACCTTTTTTTAAAAATAAAAAATAAATATATCCCTAATAATAGATCATATTTGTAGGTACAAGATGTAGAAACTCATAATGTTGCTATCTTCTTTATTGTCACTATGAAAAGGAACTTGAGGAATGGAACAGGAACAGGAACAGGCATTGGTCTACACTCCAACACACCGAGCCGATGATTCCATCAAAGAAGAAGAACAATTTGAACGCAACGAGCTGAGCATTGACATTCCACCGGAGCCAAAGGAGCCTCGTGGTTGGCCTGATGAGTTGTGTATCTACAGGGTTCCAAAAAGACTTCGCGAGGTCAGAAAAAGGGCCTACACCCCTCAGCTGGTATCTATCGGCCCTTTTCATCGCTACATGAGAAAAGAGTCGAAGGACATGGAGAACCAAAAACTCATATATTTTTTGGATTTCTGTAATCGTACTGGGAAGAACAACAAGGATCTTGCACTCATCATCCAGCGCAACGAAGACAGAATCCGCCGGTGCTATTCAGAAGACTTTCGACTCAGCTCTAAAGAGTTTGTACAGATGATTATACTGGATGCTGTCTTTATACTTGAGCTCTTCTACAGGAAATTTATACTTGAGAATCCCCAAAAATTCTCTGAATCTGAAAAATTAAAGGCTAAAAAAGATTATATATTAAGTCGACCGTGCATAGAACGCAGCATACAGCATGACCTGCTTCTACTTGAGAATCAGGTTCCTTTCTTTCTTCTTGAGGAGTTATACCAAAATGGAGAACCCAGTACAAAAAAACCGACTCTTCGTAAGCTCTCTTGTGGGTTTTTTGGTGATCTCTATCATAGTTGGAAGCCAGAGTCCAAGAAGTCATGTTTCACAGATTGGGTGGAATGTTTTTTCTGTCTAACAAAAACAGAAGAGCCCAAGAACGATAAAGTACTAAAGCATATCACAGATTTGGATAGCCGTTTTGACCTTGCATGGAGCCAAAGCTCACTAAACTCCATTGAAGTAAAGCATTTCACAGATTTGGTGAGATGTTTTTTCCGTCCACTAAACCGAAAACAAGAAGGGCCGAAACCAAACAAAAGTAAAAGAATTAAACCCCTATACACCGCAACAAAGATTGACGAGGCAGGGTTGAAATTCACTACGCCAGATTCAGAAAGAGATTTACTTCAAATACAATTTCGGGAGAAAAATTGTGCATGCTTAATAAAATGCTGCCCGGGGCTCAATCTCTCATGGCTCTTGTCTTGCTTACCATGCCTGAAACGCACTTGCTTGGTGCACATGCAATGTTTCTTGGAAATCCCACCCCTTCGGGTGGATGACAAAACTGAATGTCTTTTCCGAAACCTGATGGCCTTGGAGCAGTGCCATTATCCATATGAAACTTACATCTGCGATTACATTGTGCTGTTGGATGATCTTATCACAACTAAAGCAGATGTAAGGTTGCTTGTTGAAAAGAAGATCATTGTTAACGAGTTAGGTTCCAGCGCTGCAGTGACGAAACTGGTTAACAACCTCGCCCAGGAGATTGAAGAAAGTGGAAACCATGATTACGGCAAGCTCTGTGAAAAGCTAAATGATTATTGTGAGAGAGATTGGAATCGTCTGGTGGGAACCTTGACGAGAGTGTATTTCACAGACTTTTTCAAAGGCACTGCTACTGTTGTTGGAATTATTGTCCTGGTTCTCACTTTGTGGAATTTCCAGAGGCTCTTTAGATTGAGTGCTAGCAAGTACTAGATATGAAGCATCTGTGCATATATGGTACGTATTTCTTGTTGGAGTGCTAGCTCATTCATAGGATTTCTAAATATTTTTAACATCAATAAGTGGAGAGAGTCTGTCTGTCTGTCTGTATTGATGGAGCAAATTAAGTTCTACGCTATGTAACTATTACCAGCAAATTAAATAAAGCCAAATGCTGCTGCATGGCATTGAATGTATGTAGAAATTGTCTTAAAGAGTCCAATTTTTCTTCTAGCGAAAAGGTATTAAATTGATATTTTCCAACTTAGAAATTTACTAACATGCAGGAAGAAGTTAAAACTTAAAAAACTAATGGTGTTCTTTTTAGATAATTTGTAGTGTACGTGTAAGCCCAACAGCAAAATGAAGTGTTTGAAGTTCCATTTCAAAACTGCTGCTCGCAAACTCCATTGTGCAGTAGAGGTAACCGTGATTGACCAACTTCAATGAGAAGGGTAATAGTCATAAAAAGATTTTATAAAATAAATTTACAAACTACTATGATTTTATATAGTATATTATATCTACTTTACAATAAAAACAACTTTACAATCTAATACACCATATCAAATTATGTTAATTTGTAGATTTATTTTTGTAGAATTTCTTTGTGGCTGAAGCATTTTTCAAATTTTGGATCTCTCCATTTTAAATAAAAGATTTATTATATTTTTAATTGTTTTACTTGTTGATAAATTGTTAGTGATTAAAATACTTAATATTTTAATTTAATTGGAGATTATAATGATCAAATTCTGGATGAAATAAAAATATCATTTTCGCTTGTTAATTATGCCAAGAAGTTTTTGTAATTCAATGAATTAATAGCAATGGAGCATTTTTTTTTTATTTTTTTGATAACCAAAGATCATTAATTAAATCAAGTCTTTACAAGCAATTGCCTATCAAGCCTTGAGATACAAAAGAGGGACAAAAATCCCACCGCATAACAATATCCTCTACATGCCATGCATATCTTGCTAAAATATAAGCAACCTTGTAATCTTGCCTATTAACATGCAAAAATTTCACCACCCGAAAATTCTGAATCAATCTTCTAATATCATCAAGAATATAAGCAAAATCAGTACTTAAGAATTCCGAAAAACAATTCAAAGCTTTCACAAGGAGAAGATAATCGGTTTCCACCATAAGCTTGGAAATTCCCCATTGAGAGCAAATCTATAATCCTCTTAACACAGCCGTTGCTTCGATAAATTATGAGGAAGAGACAGCATTTCTAGCTTACTACAAGCTACAACAAGATTACCCTCATGGTCCCTTAGAACCACTCCAACACCTGCCCTGTCTATGTCACCAAAAGTAGCACCATCCACATTTGTTTTCAGAACGCCGTCAAGGGGGGATTCCAACATAACATTCTTGGTGCTTCCCGGCTAAAAGCACTATAAAAAAACCTGCACTTTCTTAAATAAGAATTGTATAGATAAAGCTGTAGTAATCACAGAAAAAAAATTGAAGAACAACTTTCTCATAAACAAATCTGTTCCTTCTATACCACAAAGCAATAGCAATAAAAGTCATAAAATTCCTCATTGCCCTTTTCCTTCACTTCCAGTGCTAACTCCCAAAAGGACCTCTCATGTCCTAAACCCCTCATCAATGGCAAAAACTGGAGGCATAAAGTCTTAACATCTAATCAATAAAATAGAGCATGTGCAACATCCTCTTTTTTGTTATGACAGAAAACACATACATCCTCCCTCAGAAGTTTCTTCCATATCAAATTTTGGTAAGTTGGCAATTTTTCTTGAAATGCCCTCCAAGCAAATATCTTCATCTTCTTCAGGATTTTCAACTGCCATAGACACTTCCAAAATGAAGAAAACTAATTAGCTCGAGACTCTTCACCTTCAATCTGAGAAATAGCAAGCTAAAGCATTTTATATCCACTACAAACTTAATATTGCCCTTTTTTTTCAGAAGCCTAGTACCAAGAATCAGCATGAGTAGTAGACACATAAATCTTCAAAATCTGAGACACAACCCTTGGATTGAAGAGAGCTTTTAATATTTCTACATTCCATCAACCGGTATTAGGATCTAGTAACTCATTTACTCTCAGATTTTCTTGGCTAGGAATCTATCTCGCCTCTTGATAATCTTCCTTTTGGAGTCCAAGAATCCAAGAGTCTTGAAAAACCCTTATTATTTCCCCATTTCCCACTCTCCACAAGCAAACTGATTTTAACAAATTAAGAGCACTATGAATACCTTTCCAAACATACGATGAATTAAATCCAATTTTAGAGTCAATAGAGCATAATTCTACATGAGTCAGCTGATTTAAGATGAACGTGTCTATGAATAGTACCGTTCGGTAGCCATTTGATGACGATTATCGGCATGTTTGGACAATGAGATGAAACAAAAATTTTGTAAATAGTAGTGAAATTGTTTGAATTAAAATATTTTATTAGATTTTGAGAAATGAGAGAGAAAATGTTGAATATAATTTTTTATTATTTTTGTTCTGAAATTTGAAAAAGTTACATTATTTTTTGTGTTAT
Organism: Carya illinoinensis; assembly: GCF_018687715.1. Classification (NCBI taxonomy): domain Eukaryota; kingdom Viridiplantae; phylum Streptophyta; class Magnoliopsida; order Fagales; family Juglandaceae; genus Carya; species Carya illinoinensis. The sequence goes on from NC_056765.1 coordinate 2,851,939, forward strand.
GTTTAGAAATTTAGAAAAATTGTAATTATTAGGTAATTAGATGAAAACTTTAATTTAAAATTGAAAATTATTTTTATTTTTAATGATGTTTGGGAAGAAAATTATAAAAATTTTGAGATTAGATTCTCAACTCATCTCACATATCAAACATGGCTATAGATACATGAGTTTGTCACCAATCTGCCAAAGGGGGAGATTGCATATACAAAAGTTTGGCTATGACTAGATGACTTAGTTGATAAATTTGGATCGGACTAGGTGACTAAAATGATAATGTTTATCCTATTATTGTGTTTGTTTTTATGGATAAATGTGAAATAATTATTGACAGTATGTATAACAATATTGAATTTATCTAGAAGTTTTAGAGGTTGTTTAGATAAGTCTTTTATGTGAAATTTGAGTCCAGGATCTGCACTTATCTAGAACAGAAGCTGAACATAAATCAGTTACTGCAGAGAAGAGTTATTGCGACATGTCAGCAATCCGTCAGAAGACATCTTCACGACAAATTCTATCCGTCGATAGAATCTTACTGAAACTGAAACTCTTTCTAAATTGTTTATTTAAAGGATTCTACTGGTTATAAGGATTTGTAAAGATTCAAATCTACATATTTTCTAGAGCACTTTCTAGTGCATATTTTGGTGAGAAAATTCCTTAGAGAATTTTCATATGTTTATCTCTCATTGAGTGTTATCGTGCCATATTTTTTAATCTTTATGGTGGGGAAAAAAAATCCAATCCAATCAATGTGTCTTCCTTGTGTGAAAAGAAAATCTAGATTCTTTAATTTTTCAAACATGAGAAATTAAGACACTGATTTTTTATTTGATATTCATACGAGCTATACCAAATAATTTGATACGTGAATTATAAATATTGTTCTATTATGTGAGATAATTCACGTGAATCCAGAAAAAAGGCCTGCGAATATATCATAACTTTTATTATTATTATTATTATTATTATAAAAAAGTAAATGTTGCAAATACTTGATTAGGTAAGATAATTGTTTGTGAATCATTTTCCACTTAAATATCTTACAACATTAATTAATGCTACCTATGATATATGTTAGTCAAATAGCTATTAATAATAGCTATTAAGATCCCCCCTAGCTAACTTTTTGACTAAGTTGTAACTTCTTTTTTTTTTTTTTTTTCAATTTGAAAATGAAAGAGAGACCCCACAACATTAAATAAATATGCTATTCATAAATAGTACAAGAAAATGTTTTGTTTAAGTAGTTATTTGAATTTGAGAACTTCCGGTGAAAAAGACAAATAAATAAAATGGTAATTGTAATATTGATTATTCATCTAATATTATTCAAATTATTTTTAATGACAGTAATAATTACCGTAAAAATTATTTTATTTTTCTATTTCTCTTTTAGTAACACCTTAATTTAGATAAAAATTTGAAAATAACTTAATCTAACAGGCAGAAACTCCGTATTAAATAAGATAAACGTGCAATATTCACTTTTGTTTATGGTCTCTGAAATCAATTAAGCCATGACGGCCGGTGTGTATGGTAATCAGCTAGAATAGAGATGTCTCTTCATGTACTCTTGCTAGAAAATGACAAGGTGGATCGTGGATCATGGATAAAAGATTCTTAAAGCAATTGTAAAAATGTGATTCATTAATCATAAAGCTTACCTGTAATTAAGCAATGGTCTATAAAACAACAGAAAGAGGTATGCATTTGTCAAACATTAGCCACTCTTTGTGAATGCATTTTGGCGTTTTATTTGACCAAAATAGGTATGCATTAGACCGGGGAATTTGTTAAATAATTAATTAAGAGTAATGTTATCTATAATTTTAAAGTGTGTAAGTTTTGTGCATTCATTTAGAAATAAAAATAATTTAAGCATTTCTTTCAGTACTGATCTGTTATGCAATGTTGAAATTTTCAGATAAGTAGCTAACCTTTAATTACTAACAAAAAGACCAAAGCCTTTGAACCCATAAGCATGCATGTTCTAAATTAATTTGCACGTAATTCATCTTTCTTTCTTTTTGGAGTTCAAACGCAAGTTCCATAATTCGTTTTAAAACAGATCGCTGATATATAGATCATATTTGAAGGTATTATATATAAGATCATGTCAAAACTCATGATGTTGCTATATATCTTCTTTATTCATGTCACTATGAACTAAAGGATGCAGTTGCAGAAGGAAGAAATTTCCAAAAAGGTTCTGCCGCCAATAAGGGAAAATCCAAACAAACAAACACAACTAAAGGGCACAAATGAGTAGAATCGAGATGGACCAAACCAAGAGAAAAATCCAGCTTAGGGACAGGATAAAAATGGGCATCTGGGAATCAATCACAACAACCTCCTTGGTGGGGATATCAATCATAGAGATATAGAGAGGCATGAGAGTACCTATATCCAAAGTCACATGTTGCTTGCAGCGTTGCAGGTCGAGTGGCAGTAGAAGGTGTGGCCTGTGGGTGGAGCGGATCAATTTAGGGATTTTTGCACAAGAGGTGTTAGGGCACGTCGAGAGAGAGAGAGAGAGAGAGAGAGAGAGAGAGAGAGAGAGAGAGAGAGAGAGAGAGAGAGAGAGAGAGGAGATCAGAGGGAGGGAAAGAGACACTACAAGGGAAATGAATTTCTGAAAATGGGGTGGAGAAGCTTGGGGTGGGCGTGCAATTTTGGAGAATGAGAGAATAGAGAGAAGTGGAGAAGGCAGAAGCAAGAAAGAAATCGGGGGGGAAATAAAATGTGATTTTGTGAGAACTTTGGCGCCCAGACATAATAGCGACTATTATTTGGTCGCTGCAACATGTTTTTACAAAAACAGCGATTAAAATTGCTGCAAATGTCATATGTTTTTCTACAATTACAAAAAGTAGAGAAATTATGACTTTCGAGATAAAAACTGAGCAACGATTTAGAAATCGCTGCAATAGACTTGATTTCTTGTAGTGTAAGTTTATTTAGAAGTCTTAGAGATGTTTAGATTAGTCATTGAGGTAAAAATCAAGTCCATGAGAATCTGTATTTATCCAGAATGAAAGCTGAACAGAGATCAGGTAATGCAGAAGAGAGTTATCGTGAAATGTTAGCAATTCGTCAGGAGACGTCCTTGCGACATATTTTATCTGTCAGTAGAATCTTACTTCAACTGGAACTCTTTCCAGATTGTTTATTTATATTCTAACGTATCTTTTTTGGTAAAAATACAAATCATTATTTTTATAGCCACCCTCTCTTCACCTTCTCCATATTAGAATTATCTTCTTTCCTAGACATATCAAGTTGCGATCAAACGTCCATGGCCGCTCTCTCTTCACCTTCTCCATATGATGGAGATTGTGAAACTCAATCAGGAAAAAGTTATGATCCCCAACACTTTTGAATTGTATCCCTCCATTTGGCTTCCAAACCTTTAGCATTGTGGCCTTGAAAGCTTATCTGTTGATGATTTTGTCTGCCACAATAAGGCCAATCAAAAAAATCCTTTCACGTCTAGTCACCACTTCATGCACGGAGATATCAACCTGTACCTCCTTCTGTTCAACCTCAGTCAATATGAAGTTGCCCCACTTCTATAAAATTTCCTCTGACATCTTCCTCTCTTTCTCAGTTTGAAACAAACTAGGAGACTACCTTACCTACAGCAAGAATGATTGTCCTACATCATTACATTTAATGTGGTATATTAGGTTATAAAACTTTTTAGTATAAAATAAATATGATATATCTTATTATATATTTTTATAAACCTACCACTTAACTTCACGATTAAGAATTAGTTGCAATGGTAGTATCTCCTCTTAACAAATGATTGTTAATCTAGAATAGCTAGATACGATAAATACACATATGATAACTAAATTAATATTTTTTTAAAAAAAATTAAATGTTAAAAATAAAAGTAAAAATGTTTAAAAACTAATATTTTATTAAATAGTTATGTAATAGTAATGTTTATAATATTTGTTGCTACAGTTGAAGAGTCTTGGGCTTCTTTCACCTTCAATTTCCATGCGAAGATCAGGACGTCATTAGAATGACATCATCCTCAAAACCCCATTCATGATCGATCAATACATTGAGCCACCTAACAATCAAATTGTGTGGCTTATTCTCTCCTATAAATGTTAAATCATCTCAACCTCCGTATTAAATATGATCTTTATTTTCCCTACTGAAGAATTCGTTATTATATAATTGCTTGTTTAGACCATCAACGTCGGCCTATATATACGAGGGAAGAAGGGAACGGAAGATACATAATTATCAGCAAGGTAATAAATTAAAGATAAGATACATTGGTTGAGTAGGAGCTGTGAGACTTCCGGTACGTAGTACGTACTTACTTTCAAGCATATAATATATTAAATTTCTTGCAGCCAAAATTTGTAAATTCCTTTTATTAATCTTCCAGTTTTTTTTTTCAGTACTCTCGTATGCAATATTTGTGAAATATTGGGATAATTAAGTAGGTAGCTATCTATTAATTTGAACCTCTAATTACTAACATACGTACGTTTCACATAACTTAATTTGTATACGAGTTATCGAAGTTGTGGAAATATTAATTGATGTAGCCAGCTATATCTTAAATTATCAAATATTAAAGTAGCTAGGGTACTACTGCTAAACAAAAAAAACAATGCCTCTGGACCCATGTATAGGCATGCTGCATGTTCTAAATTAATTTACGTCTTCACTTTTATATATATATATATATAAATATAGAGTTCAAATTAACTCAGATCTGAATGATCTGATTATTCGTTTTAAAAAAAAATGATCCTTAATAATATATAGATCATATTTGAAGGTATATATATATATATATTTATATAAGATGTCAAAACTCATAATGTTGCTGATATCTTCTTTATTCATGTCACCAGGGAAAGGAACTTGAGGAATGGAACAGACATTAGTCTACTCTGCAATACAAGCAGCAGAAGATTCCATTGAAAAGGAAGATCAAATTGAAAAAGAAGGTCAAATTGAATGCAAAGAGCTGATAATTAACATTCCAGATGAGCCAAAGGAGCCTTCTCGTTGGCCTGACTGCTGTATCTACAGGGTTCCAAAGAGACTTCGCGAGGTCAGGAAAAGGGCCTACACCCCTCGGCTGGTATCTATCGGCCCTTTTCATTACTGCATGAGAAAATATCAGTTTAAGGACATGGAGCAACAAAAAATCAGATATTTTTGGTATTTCTGTAAACGTACCATGAAGAGCAACAAGGATCTTGCATGCATCATCCAGCGCAAAGAAGATAAAATCCGCCATTGTTATTCAGAGAACTTTCGACTCGACTGTAAAGAGTATGTAAAGATGATACTACTTGATGCTGTCTTTATACTTGAGCTCTTCCTCAGGAAATATGATCTTAAAAACTCAAAGACTGATGAAAAAGATTATATATTAAGCCAACCGTGCATGGAACGCGGCATACAGCATGACCTGCTTCTACTTGAGAATCAAATTCCTTTCTTTATTCTCGAGGAGTTATACCAAAATTGGGATCCCAAGAAAAAAAAAACCGACTCTTATTGAGCTCTCTTGTGGGTTTTTTGTTGATCTGATCTGTTACGGCTGGAAGCCGGAGTCCAAGAAGTGTGGTCATGTAAAGCAGTGTGTCATTGATTTGGTGGGATGTTGTTGCCATTTACAAGTCTCAAACCCAAGCTCACCAGACCCCAGGCAGCCTTTCATAGAAGGTTTGGAGAAATATTTTTACCGTGATCAACAAAACCAAAGTTCACAAAAGCCCGAGAATGAAGTAAAGCATCTCACAGATTTGGTGAGATATTTTTTCTGTCCACCAAAAGCAGAAGGGCAAAAATCCAAATCCAAGTGTTGCACCGTCACTTGCCCGTGCACAAGTTGTTCCCCTCCACCAAACGGAGAACAAGAGACGAAAATAAAAGAAATAATAAACACCTACATGGTACCGCAACAAAGCTTGACGAGGCAGGGTTGAAATTCACTAAGTCAGATTCAGAAAGAGGTTTACTACAAATACAATTTCCGGGGAATATCTGCTTAGAAACATTCCCGTGCTTCAATCTCTCGTGGCTGTTGTCTTGCTTACCATGCCTGAAAAGTAATTGCTTGGAACGCCGTGTGCAACGTTGCTTGGAAGTCCCACCCCTTCTGTTAGACGACAAAACTGAAGGTCTTTTCCGAAACCTGATGGCCTTGGAGCAGTGCCATTATCCATTTGAAACTTACATCTGCGATTACATTGTGCTATTGGATGATCTTATCACAACTAAAGATGTAAGGTTTCTTGTTGAAAAGGAGATCATTGTTAACGAGTTAGGTTCCAGCGCTGCAGTGACGAAACTGATTAACAACCTCGCCCTGGAGATTGAAGAAAGTGGAAACCCTGATTACGAAACGCTCTGTGAAAAGGTAAATGATTACTACAAGAGCCCTTGGAATCGTCTGGTGGGAATCTTGACTACAACGTATTTCTCAGACTTTTTTTTTTTTTTTGAGATAAAGAGACCACTTCTCATTAAAACAGAAACAGTTGTAACAGATGACTCTAAGGCTACAGATCAGCTTAGAGTACCACGATTACTTCATTTCCTTAGTTACTACAGACATGATACATTCTGGACAAAGTTCAATGTCATATACATCAGCCACGCTCTCCATTGCCGCTTGAGCCAATTGGTGAGCAGCCTCATTAAGGCCACGCAGGACATGTGAGCAGCTCCAGCTAGTGCATGAGTTCAAAATCTCTCTTGCATCACGAACCAAACATCCTCCCATACTCCAGTCCGGACCATGTTTCTGAAGCAAGTCCACCACCTGCTTAGAGTCACCTTCCAAGCACACCTTGTTAAGGCCTAGCTCCTTGATGAAAATTGCTGCCACTAGAGCTCCATATGCCTCTGCATCAAAAGGTCTCTCCCGAAATGGTCTCTGGGCACGAAGGGCACCCACCACTTGGCCTGTGTGATCACGGATTAGGACTCCTATGCCAATCCTACCTTCCCCTGTCCTGACAGCCACATCCCAGTTAACTTTGAAGTGGTCTTCCTCTGGTTTTGTCCATTTTTGGGCCTTAGTTTGAGGCTTTACACCGACCTTTCCTGCATCCTGGAAGGACTCCTTATAGAGGTTGTGGTCTGCCAAGGCTTGATGGAAGACTCTGGTGGGATGCTTGAATGGTCTACCATGGAGTGTATCATTCCTCCTGCTCCAAATACCCCTTAGAATGACAGCCACCTCCTCGAGTTCCCTGGTGTCTAGGGCCTCTACTAACTGGGACCATACATCAAAGAATAGGTTGCTTTGGTATGACATTTTCTGAACTTTCCTACAACTCTGGTTCAACACATCCTGAGAAGCTACACAGTTCCATAATGAGTGACCCGATGTCTCAGGGGCCTGCTTGCATATAAAACACAGGTTGTCTTCTACCACCTTCCTTCTTTTAAGATTAGCCAACGTGGGAAGAGCCTCACTACATGCCCTCCAAATGAACATCTTAACTGCTGGAGATGTTTTAAGCTTCCAAACTGCCTTCCAGGCTTGTTGGTCTCGAGCCATGCATGATGATTCCCCTTCCACATTCACTTCCATTGCCCTGTGCAGATGGTACCCACTTTTAACTGAGAATTGACCATTGCTTGAGTGTTGCCAAACCATCCTGTCCTCCCTGTCCACTGGACTAATTGGAATTGCTTTGATTGCCTCCCTCTCTTGAGGAGAGAATAACTCCTCCAAAAGGGAGTCCTTCCACACTCTGCGAGTTGGGTCAATAAGGTCACTGACCAATTCACACCAGCAGTCAGGTTCCCGTGAGGTTGAGACCTTATGATTTGGGAGGGATGGTATCCACCTATCTGTCCATATGTTGACCCCACTGCCAGTCCCTATCCTCCATATCAAACCTTCTCTAAGGACCTCTAAACCTGCATAGACACCTCTCCAAGCCAAAGAAGGCCTTGATCCCAGTTTTGCCTCTAGCAAATCACCCTGCCCAAAATACTTTTGCTTGAAAATCCTAGCCACCAGAGAGCTTGGATTCTGCTGTATTCTCCAGCCTTGTTTAGACAGTAGTGAAATGTTGAAGCTTCTGAAATCTCTGAAACCCAATCCACCATGGTCCTTGCTATTGCTGAGTTGGTTCCAGCTAACCCACTGGATCTTAGATGTGTCTTCATTATAGCCCCACCAGTACTTTCTGAGCAGCTGATTCAGTCTACCCGTGATGGATGCTGGTAGTTGGAAGATCGCCATAGCGTATGTGGGAATGGCTTGAAGAACTGCTTTGAGGAGCACCTCCTTTCCAGCACCAGAGAGGTGCTTAGTCTTCCAACTCTCCAACCTAGACCAGGTTCTGTCAACCAGTGAGCAAAATGCTGCAACTTTCTTCCTCCCCACACAAACAGGAAGACCCAGGTACTTCTCGAAAGAGCCTGTTGACCTGACACCTACCAGCTGTTGTATTTGGACCCTGGTGTCCCTCTTTGTGTTTTTGCTGAAGAACACTGAAGACTTGTCTCTGTTGAGGACCTGCCCCGAGGCCCTTTCATAAACTGATAAGATATCCAGCAGACTAGAGACTTCCTTTGGGTTTGCTTGACAGAAGAGAAGGCTGTCATCTGCAAAAAAGAGGTGGTTGACAGTGATGGGGCCTCTTCCCACATGGACTGGGGTAATGACCTTGCTATGCTCAGCTTGGTTCAGTAAGGAGGAAAGGGCCTCAGCACACATGATGAAGATGTAGGGGGATAAGGGGTCACCTTGCCTAAGGCCTCTTGAGGGGAGGAAGTTCTGTTGGGGCTTCCCATTTACAAGAATAGAGTAAGAAATGGATGTGAGGCACCTCTGGACCAGACTAATCCATTGAAAAGGGAATCCCATTTTGGACATGATAGCTTCCACAAAACCCCATTCAATCCTATCATATGCTTTACTCATGTCAAGCTTAAGGGCCAAGCACCCTTTTTTACCTTTCATTCTAGTGCTCATGGAGTGAAGGGTTTCATAAGCCACCAAAACATTATCAGTTATTAGCCTACCCGGGACAAAAGCACTTTGATTGAGTGAGATGAGTTTGGGGAGAATGGTCTTAAGCCTGTTAGCAATGGTCTTTGAGATGATTTTATAAAGCACGTTACACAGGCTGATGGGTCTGAAATCTGGGATTTTAATGGGGTTCTTGACTTTGGGAATTAGAGAGATTAATGTATCATTGGCATCAGTGCAGGAGCCACCATGGTTTAGAACTTGTAGTGCATAAGAACATACCTCCTCACCTACCACTCCCCAATGTTTTTGGTAGAAGGAAGCTGGAAACCCATCGGGACCTGGTGAGCCTAAAGGATTCATTTGAGTCACTGATGTATAAATCTCCTCTCGGGTGAATGGGAGCAACAGCCAATTTTCCATCTCATTAGAGAGTTTAGTTTCCAGAGTATCCAGACAAGTCTCGTACTTAGAAGGGGAGGAGGTGGTAAAAAGAGAAGAAAAGTAACCTGTAAAGGCACTACCAATGTCTTCCTGCTTAGTCAGGATCCTGCCTTGTGAATCCTCCAGGTTGACTATAGAGTTAGCCTTCCTTCTATGACTGGCCTGCAGGTGAAAGAAGGTAGTGTTTCTGTCCCCCACTTTCATCCAGTGCTGTTTAGCCCTTTGCCTCCACTTCATCTCCTCCGTGGACAATGCCAGTTCTACTCCCTTTTGCAGTCCTTGCATTTCTGTTATGTGATTCCCTGTGCCCATCTCTTGAAGGTGCCTTATTCTCCTCACTGCTTGGTTAATGTCTTTGTGTTTCGTCGTTTTTTCTGATTGGCTCCATTGAGAGAGATTTCTTTGGCAAGCACTCAGTCTTTGTCTCACTGTATTGGCCCCTTCCAATCCCAAACTAACTCCCTTCCACGAGTACTCCACTACTTTCTTGCAATCTTCTTTAAGTTCCCAAGCCACCTCATATCTGAAACACCTTGCCTCGTGTCTATAAACTTTGGCTGAATTCTGTAAGAGGATGCTGAGTGGGGAATGATCAGACTGAATGGCTGCTAGAGTAGTGCAGGTAGCATTGCTGAAAAGCTCATGCCATTCCTTGTTGGCCAAAGCCCTATCTATTCTTTCTTTGGTGAAGTGTCTTCCCCTTCTATTGTTAGACCAAGTGAAGTAATGGCCCTGATGATGAATGTCACGTAAGTCACAGACCTCCACTACCTTTCTGAACTCTTCAATCTGTTTATATGGTCTACTGCCAGCCCCTTGCTTCTCACCTTGGTGCAGAATTTCATTAAAGTCTCCAGCACATAACCATGCCATGGGTGGTGGGGGTTTTAACATTTCTAGTAGCTGCCAACTGGTTTTCCTCTTTGCTGTTACAGGGTGTCCATAGAACCCTGTAAATTGCCATGTGGGTTCATTAACCCCCCCCTTAACTAAGGCACTGATATGCCACCGAGTGTAGCTCACAACTTTGACTGACCAATCAACCTTCCACAGCAGGGCAATCCCACCACTAGACCCCACACTATCCATTGTTAGACAGCCATCAAACTTTAAAATTCTTCTAATCTTCTCAAGTGTCTGTTTATTACTCTTAGTCTCCACTAGGAAAACTAGGGAGGGGCACTTCTCCTTAGCTAGCTTACTAAGGATTCTAACTGACCGAGGGTTCCCAAGCCCTCGGCAGTTCCACACCAAGATACTCATTGGTGTTGGCAGGGCTGGTTAACAGCCTCTGCCAATTGGTTAACAATGCAATTATTGTCACTTAGTTTCTTCTTTTTGTCATTATCCCTCACTAATTCCCCTCCTCCCCTCTTGTGATCTCCTTTGGTATTTAGTTTCTTTGTTAAATTGGTTATGTCACCCAGTGTAACATCCCCATCGAGATCCTCCTGGGGTGCTGCTCCTCGAGCCAGTCTTTTCCATGTCCTGGTCCTCGGACCCTCTTGCAAGATGGTGAATTGTTTGCCTAACTTAGTGTTTAGGGCCCTTCCCTTAATCAGTCCTTCACTGTTTTCATTACCCACTTGAGAACCTGGAGGCTTGTCTAGTTCAATTAGTAGGCCTCCCTTAGCTAAGGGACCCTTCACTAGTTCAGACTCCACACTCACTAGGCTAACAGGTTTTATGGAACTTTTGTTCTTTTCCAACATAGAGAACTCGTAGCTTCTAGCTAAAAGCTTTTGGTTTTGTATTTGAGATGATGCTTCTAAATTATTACCTGACACCTTTTTAGTAGGAGGGGACATATCTGCTGCCATTTGACTTTTTTCTGCTTTGAGACCACCAATCCCCTTTCCCGCTGAAACTTCTTCCTGCTTTCTAGCTGACTTCTCCTGTTGGTCAGTATGACCTCCTGGTATGGGCCTTCTGTCCCCACTGTCACTGTCTTGCACCTGATCTTCCCGGTGGTTGTTGCTGCCGTGGTTGCCACCGTTATCATCCTCTCTACCACCCCTCTTGGAACCTCCATATTTACGAAAATTGAACATGTTGGAGTGCACTGGTGGGGCTCTCAGCCATGCACCAAACTGTAATGGAGCCTGTTCTGCGTCTTGATTCTCATACCTTAGCTTATTGCAGTTTTTCCCTTTGTGGTTGAGGATACCACAGTGAAAGCAAAAGTTCTGGAGTCTTTCGTACTTAAAGGAGATCCAGTGCTCTTCCTCCTCAAAGCGCATCCATTTGCCCCTTAGCAGGGGTTTAAGTATATCCACTGCCACCCTTACCCTTAAGCATCTCCCCCATCCACGTCCGTCTGATTCTGTTTCCACTCTGATGACATGGCCTATAGAGGCTGCAAACTGTGAACCTACTTCCTCATTCATGGTGGCCAGGGGCAGGTTGTGAAGTTGGACCCAGAAAGGCTCGTATCTAAACTGAGTTTTGTTAATGGAGACAGTGTCATCTACCTCTTGTAGCGAGAGCAAGCATCTATCAAAAAACCACGGTCTGCCCCCAAGAACCTTGTCTTTGTCTTCCAGTTTTTGGAACTCTATGATGAAACTTTGGTCCCCTATCTCAATGAATCTAATCCAGCCGTCTAATCTCCAAACCTGAGACATGGTGGTCCTGAAGGCCTCACTATTAACAGGCCTTTCCACCATTGCTCTACCCACAATACAGTGCTCACTCATTCTATCTTCCTTCTTTGAGCCTTCTGGATTCACGTGGAACGGGATACTTTCCTCGGTTGTCAACTGCAATCTTTCCCACCTCTTGACTAAATCTTCGGCCTCCATCTTTCTGTCAAGTACTACTGACTATTCTGGTACCAACCTCACACAAGGTGAGACCGAAAGCCTTAGCAAAGCTAAGAGCACTGGAGCCTCACTCTAACTCACGCGAGAGAGAAGGCACTCTTCTCAGACTTTTTTAAAGGCACTGCTACTGTTGTAGGAATTATTGTCCTGGTTCTCACTTTGTGGAATTTCCAAAGGCTCATTAGATTGAGTGCTTGAAAGTACTAGCTAGATTTGAAGCATATAGGTGCATATATGGTACGTAGTATAGTGTTTGTTGGAGTGCTTAGCTCATTCATAGGGTTTTCTAAATATTTTTATTCTGAAGTTTATAACTCTGTTAATTTAGCATCGATCAGTGGAGAGAGTCTGTCTGCCTGTCTGTACTATTGATGCAGCAAATTAAGTTCTATGATCTGCAACTATTACTAGCAAATTATAAAGCCAGATGCTGCTGCATGGCATTGAATATATGTAGAAATTGTCTTAAAGAGTCCAATTTTTCTTCCAGCGAAATAGTATTAAATTGATATTTTCCAACTTAGAAATTTAGTTACATGCAGGAAGAAGTTAAAACTTTAAAAACTGATGATGTTCTTTTTAGATAATTTGTAGTGTACGTGTACATGAGCCCAACAGAAAAATGAAGTGTTTGATAAATTGTTATTGATTAAAATACTAAATATTTTAATTTAATTTGAGATTATAACCAAATTCCAGATGAAATAAAAATATCATTTTCGCTTTTTAATTATGCCGAGAAGTTTTTTTGTCATAATTAAGAGTACATAATTCAATGAATTAATAGCAATGGAGCATATAATTATACACTCGGCGGATTAAAGATGAACGTGCTTATGAATAGTACTGTTCGGTAGCCATTTGATGATGACTGTAAGGACGTTTGGATAATGAGATGAAACAAAAATTTTGTAAATAATAGTGAAATCGTTTGAATTAAGATATTTGATTTGATTTTGAGAAATGAGAGAGAAAATATTGAATTTAATTTTTTATTATTTTTGTTTAGAAATTTGAAAAAGTTATATTATTTTTTGTGTTCTGTTTAAAATTTTGAAAAATTTGTAATTATTAGATAATAATTAGATGAAATTTTCAATTTAAAATTTAATATTATTTTATGTTTAAATGATATTTGAGAAAGAAATTATTAAAAAATTTTGAAATGAGATTCTCAACTCATCTCATTTCTCAGACATAGCCTTAATATTTTGTTTACAAGCAACTTTGTTTTTATTGTTCAATAATCAATATTTATTAGCCTTTTATATGATTAATCATAATTTGGCTAAATTGGACCAAGATTTGCCCAAAACATAAAAAGAGAAATTCTTTGATAAAAAAAAAAAAAAATTCACAAAAATAAACTTAAAAACTATTTCAGATTATAAAGTTATTTTTACACGATTCATATTAGAGCCAACGTTAGAGTAGATAAAATAAAATAAAATAAAAATAACTAGAAAGGGCTTCCAAATTTAATGGAAGTTGATATAAAAATTCCAACTCGATCAAACATAAAAAATTCCGACTATAATTCTACTATAATATTTCAAATAGTTGAGTTTTTATACAATTTAAATTATAAAATAATTGTAAAAATATAATTCGTTATTTTTAATGGGATCTAATAAATTCTAAACCTGGTTATAGACCCGTAAGGTAAGGGCCTTCAAAGGAATCGGACCAAGGTATATATCCATTTGTGAACATAATTGATTGGGACGAGTTTTCCACAAAACTAGCTTTTAGAATAATCTTTATTCTGTCCAACATTAGTCTTTGAGTTGCTGGGTTGCTTAAAATAACTTAAATGTTTTTGGGTTGCTTATTATCGATCGCTTTCCAGTGGCTTTGCTAAGGGATGGCCATTAGATGGTTTTTTGGAGCTTAGCCTGGCCGGGATAGTCATGGTACCAGAAAGGGGCCGATGGACGATGGGGGGTGACAAGGAGATTTGGAGAGAAGATGCAGTGGTATATATACGAGCATTTAACTTTGAAAAGAAAAATTACATGCTCGGGGGAGATAAAGGAGAGGCCGGGGAAATGGGAGATTTGTGTCCCGAAGCAAAGGATTTGAGATATAAATCACCCGTGCTGCAGTTTTGATTAAAAAATAAAAGAAAAAAATTCATACCGGCAGGTGTGTGCAGTGTAAGGACTGCTGAGTAGAATTACTCTTTCTAGTTATACACTCGATTGGTTTAAGATGAGCGTTAGTGAATGGTATTATCCGATAGCCATTTGATCACGACTTTTAGTTTTTATTAAGATATTAAAAATATTTTAGATGATCTGTGAATAATAATAAAATAATAATAAATAATTTTTAAATAGTACTAAAGTAATTTAAGAATATTTGAAAATGTATATCATTTCTATATTTGACTTAATTGACATGGGCGTTTGACCAAAATCTACCCAAAATTTAAGAAAAATATTTTAACAAAAAAGAGATTTTCTCAAGGTAAACTGATAAAGCTTGATTTCATGCTATGCGTTATTTTGTAAAGCTACCTTAAGGAATACTAGTATTGTGTCAAATCAATTTCCAAAGGATCAAATCCTATAAAATATTTTCATTTCACGCCTACTCGGCCCCGTGCTATATTTATTTTCTTAATTTTATTTAATTATTTCCGGAAGGATTTAAATGCATGCGATGATAAGATTTGATCGAATTATCCTCTCTAAAAAGAGTTGCTATAAATATCTTTGATTAAAAAAAAAAAAGGCAAATAGAAAAAAGTAGGGGTGAAAAAAAAAACCGATAAATCGGTAAACCGGACCAAACCGGTAGGATCGGTCCGGTACCAATTTTGTTTTTCTTAAAACCGGTAAAAATCAGTCCGGTTCTAATTTTTCTTTTTCTAAAACCGGACCGGACCGGTTTATATATATTTTAATTTTTTATATATAACATATAACTATATATGAAATAGTTTTGTATTATATGATAAATTACTAATTCATATAATATTAAATTTTAAAATCTTATATCATTTTGTTTATTGTATTAATAGTTATACTAATATTATATATTGCATATTAATAATTATACTAATACTATATCACTATATATTATATTATATATTATAATATATCATTATATTATATATTATAATATACTACATATATTATCACTATAGTATAATATAATATAATACATTAAAAAAGATCGAACTGGACCGGAAATCGATAAAACCGGAGTATCGGTTTAGGAGGATAACCGGTGCGTAATCGGTTTTGAAAAATGTAAAACCGGTACATATCGGTTCGGTCTTAAATTTTGTCTAAAACCGAATCAAACTGGACCGGTTACACCCCTAGAAGAAAGATAATCTAATAAAATATCAAGAAATTAAAAAATAACAAGTTTTAAAAGGAGAAAAATGTGTTGACTCTGTTTTTAAATCAACAAAACATAACAAAATTAACTAAAATTTAAACTAATATGCATCTTTATTAAAACTAAATAATAAGCCATTTTAATTAATATTGAGAGATCAAAAAATAAATAAAGAAAGAAAGAGGGATTGGATGAAAATCAATATATAAATTATATTTATAGTTTTAAAGTGTATAAATATCACGTAAACTTTTTGAAAAAAATGAATAAATCTAAAATCTACACAAGCTATTTCGAAAAGAGTATATTTTAATAGTAGACTATTTTTTTTTTTTTTTCGAAAAAAGTATATGGAACTTGAACACTCTAGACTATTTCTATAAGGAGTAATAATACACACAATATTTTTTTTTTTTTTTGGTCAATTTTCATGTGTAGTGTGAACGTCAATTTTTTCGTCAAACTAATTAGCCATGCGAAATATCCCGAACAACATGTCATATAATTTAGGGCAGTTCTATGGCGACCAAAGGTCTACCAATAAAACTGATCAATTACCACTAAATTGTCTTTTTTTTTCTTAAATATTAAGAAAAATATTTTTAATATTTAAGAAAATAATAATAATAATTTAATACATTTCTTAATATTAAAAAAAAAACAAAATAATACAAAAGCACCTATCTTGGAAATGCTAGGTAGACCCACTAGCATTTCTCTATAATTTTTTTTTTTTTTTTTTTTTTTTTTATGGAAATATGCTTCATTGCATTCATTCAGTAAACGAAGTTACAACTGTGACTTATAAATCAAGAGAACCAGACTATAAAATCAACTAACGCAACTGTTCAGGAGCTTCCCCGCACACAAAGTGACGGACATTGTCTTAAACTTTTAAAACTCTCAAAAGAGAAAGTAAACGCTCTGTATAACCAGAGACTAGATGGCCCCTCTAACCTCCAGGGAGGCGGAATGCGGAGACAATTACTATGAACAAACAACCCAATAGCATATACTTATACTAAAACTAAGTAAACAGACAACCCACAAAACAAAAAACCAACAAAAACAATCCAACCACGAACACGACATGAGCTCCGACGACACATCCTCCACAGGCAATCGGCATCACGAGCCCCAACGGCACGAGCACCCAGCTTGCGTATGGACCACAGCAACCTCCACAGCGAAGGTCGGTCGTAGCATTGCCCGCCACTCTCAGCTCTTTGCCTCAGATTGCGACCGCTAAACAGCTTATCACCTCATCGTGGACTTCACATGAAAGGAACAGAATAACAAAGCAAACAAAAAACACGGTAGCAAAGGCTGTGCAAAGCACAAACATCTGCTGCAACGTGTAGCCAGGCAAGACAAAAAATAACAACCTCCATAAACGGAGATACAGAACACACCCACTAGCAACACCAACCAACAGCGGCAAAGACCTTGTAATAATAGAAAAGCCAGACGCTAAAAAAAATAGAAAAATAGAAAATAAAAACAGCTGGCAAACAGAGTCTATGTCAGACTCAAACTAACTCTGGGAGGAAAACCGCCGCTTGGAAGCTGAAATATCGAAGTCTGAGGATCCAAAAAAGCCGAGAACATCGTCTGCAGGTGGCTCCTTGGTGGAACGTGACAGCCACATGCCACAGAGAGCCGATACTTCGTCCCGCGTGTGCAGGCAACGCCCCACTCCGTTTGGCATCACTTTCGGTGGGCTTGTAGATCGGCAGCTAACCAACATCCTGGAGGGACGTGTGTTGACGGTCGGCAGCTGGACAGTCTGGAGCAATAATCCTCCCTTATTGGCCTGAAAAAGAAAAAAGAAAAAAGAAAAAACCACTTAACAGAGAAAGGGAGGGGAGCAGGAGATGAAGCTCCCACCCCCTCATCGGGTCGCGCAACTCTGGTTTGGGAGAGATTGGGGGGGGGAGGGGGGGGGGGGGGTGTGTGTTTTGAAGAACAGATGTTCTAGTGCCTTTTTCTTCTCTATAATTTATGCAAAGTGTCTCGATCAATTGGGAAACCAGAAACTCATATGTACGTGAGACCTAAAAGAATAGTTAATTAAATAAAAAAGAAAATACTTTATATTTGAAAAACATTATAAAAAAAATATTATAAATTAGTTCGATATAATATATTTGATTGTAAAGTTTTTAATATTAATAAATAAGATATATTTTATTAAAACATATAAATTTATAAAATCATTATATATTTTTTTGTAAAACTACAGCTTTACCGATTAAAAATCTGTTAAGCATGGAGATTAATTGTTTGTTAGTAAGTGAATTCTATTTGTGCTTATTAAATTATATAATTAATTAATAAAGCAAACGATAGTTAAATAAACTAAAAAAACTAATATTTTATTATATAATTTTGTAAAATCTCTGCGTTTGTTGTATCTCGAACAATAATACGTTAAAAAGAGATGGATATAATTACGATTATTTTATAATTTTACAGTAAATAATACTTTTTGAATTTAAACGCAACAAATTAAAAATAAAAATAAAAATGTTTTAAAAATTAATAAATTATTAAATAATTGTATAAAAATGTGTAACAGTAATATTTATTATTTTTGTTGCGCGCTAGAGTGAATGATTGAACGACGTACAGTCATAGGCTTGTATCACCATCAATAATAGATAATTAGGCCCCTAGTGGATGAAATGGGATGATATGTAAATAGTAATGGAATAAATTGTGAATAATAGTTAAATATTTTAGTTAATATATTTTGTGGAATTTTAGAAAATGAGAAAGAAAAAATGAATAAAAATATTATAAATTTAAAATATTATTAGAATATAATTTCTTAGTACTTTTTTTATTTTGAGATTTGAAAAAACTGAATTATTTTTTATATTTTGTTTAGAAGTTTAAGAAATTTATAATGATTAGATCAAAAAGTAGAAGATTTGGAATTAAAAAGTGTTTATATATATATATATATATATATATATATATATATATATATTTGTAGTATTTGGATATTACTTAGATGAGATGAGATGAAGACTTTACTATCCAAATGCCTTAGTCAACGAGGTCGTTCATAGTCTGATTTTTTTTTTAATAGAAACTATCATAATGGATTAATCAAATAAACTTACATTCATAAATGTATACATTCAAAAAAGTCCTCATATCAAACATGATATCATGAACTAAAATAATGCATTTGGAACTCTACTAAAACACTATTTTCTTTTGTGACTAGTCTTCATTATTGTTGATACTCTCTACAAAAAAACATACAAGAGACAATACTCTCTACCTAAACAGAAACTCAATATCACTCTTCATAGAAAGAGGGGACTCAACCTTTACAAATAAATGTATGATAGAAAAACTTTTTTTATTTTAATTAACAATAAGGAAACTAAAAAGGAAATCAGTAAGATAAAATGCAAAAAATGATAGATTGATTACAGTTTGGACCAACTCTGGTAGATTTAATCTATGAAGACCTATGAAAGCTACACACTTGTCTCTTTTCATTCATAAATATCAAATCTGAAATGTTTGGTAGTGGCAAGTCTGGTGATCTAGTGCGTATATCAAGAAGAGTTGCCGGAATAGGTGGCACGTAAGGACCACGCACAAATGAGAGCTGTGCATGAGAACCACGCACACTGATTTTCGCAAAACCACCACTTTTCTCTAAAAAAAAATTTACCTATTAATCTACTTGTGCCACGTGTGTCTCTCGGTAGTTACTGGAAAATTATAGATCTGTCTTTTTTAGCTTGAAAGAAAGTAAAATAAAATTAAGTAAGAGATACTTTGAGAGACAAGGTGAGTGAATGAAGAAAAGAAAGGGAGGAGGTGGAGAAAGCCGAGGCCTTCTCCCCTTGTGGCGAAAATAAAATCTGAAGCCCTTGAACTTTTAAGAGAGAGGGGGAGGGGGGAAGAAGCACCTAGGGTTTTCTCAACTTTGCTACGGCTTTCCGTCGACCTAATTACCACCGTCCTAGTGACTTGGTTGGACTTGGACAATTTGAGACCAATACACAGTCTAATTTAATTTGAGTAGAGGACATTATTAGAATGACATGATGACGCTGAAAACCTCATTCATGTCCCCCGACAACCAAATTGTGTGGAGTATTCTATTTATTCATGCGAGACAATATCATGCATGTGTGAATCCAACGAAAAAGGCCTAGGAATATATCATGACTCTTATTATTATTATTTTTAAGAAAAGGGAAATGTTGCAAATAGGTTTTGTGAGATATTATAACCTGCCTTATGAGCATCATGCCATATTCTTTAATCTATATGGTGGGAAAAAAAATCCAATCCAATCAATGTGTCTTTCTTGTGTGGAAAGAAAATCTAGATTCTTTAATTTTTTTTAAACATGAGAAAGACACTGATTTTTTTTTTTTATTGGATTCATACGATCTATCTCAAATAATTTGATACGTGAATTATATCATATGAGATAATCCATGTGAACCCAGAAAAAAAAAAAAAAAAGGCCTTTGAATATTTCATAACTCTTATTATTATTATTATTATAAAAAGAAAATGTTGCATATACCTGATTTGGTAAGATAATTGTCTGTGAATCATTTTCCACTTAAATATCTTACAATATTAAGTAATGCTACCTAATGCATACGTTAGTCAAATACCTAATAAAAGCTATAAACACCCCCTAGCTAACTTTTTGACTAAGCTGCACAACTTCCTTTTTTTATCAATTTGAAAATGAAAGAGAGTCCCCCGTAACATTAAGGTAGGGTTTGGAAAATAAGATTATCGAGAATTTTGAATTTTAGATAAAAGTTTAAAATATTATATTTTAATATTTTTATTATTTTAAGATTTAAAAAAGTTAAAATAAGATTTAAAAAAATTAAATTATTTATTATATTATAAAAATTTGCAAAAATTATAATATTAAAATAAAAATTTTGTATTTGAAATGAGAATTTTGACTTGATTAAACCGAACCATATATATGCTACATAAATAGTACAAAATAATGATCTGTTTAAATAGTTTGAATGGGTAATTCTATATATAATTATTTTTATATATATTTTGTTGATGTGATTTGTTATATTAATGTTTTTAATATATAATTAATTATATAGTAAAGTATATTAAAAAAATATATAGAAGTGATTATATATAGAATTTTTATATTTAAAGAAAAAGACAAATAAATAAAATGGCAATTGTAATATTGATTATACATTTAATATTATTCAAAACATTTTTAATGACGGTAATAATTAATTACCATAAAAATTATTTTATTTCTCTATTTCTCCTTTATTAACACCTCAATTTAGATTAAAAAAAAAAAAAAAAAAAACTTGATCTAAAAGGCAGAAACTCCGTATTAAATAAGATAAACGTGTAATATTGACTTTTGTTTATGGTCTCTGGAATCAATTTAGCCATGGCGGCCGGTGCGTGGTGGACAGCTCAGATAGAGATGTCTTTTCTGCATGTACTCTTGCTAGAAAATGACAAGGTGGATCATGGATGGATACACCGCATCATCAGGATAAGGTAGCATTAATTCCATTCGATTTTTTGTTGAGATGTGATGATGTATATACAATTTGTTTTTTCTCACAATTATTTTTAGAACTATATTTTGTATCAAATTTAAATCCAAGTTAAACAAACAATGCTTTTTGCGAAGTGGCACTACCATATGTATAAATTCTTAAAGCAATTGTAAAAATGTGATTCATTATAAAGCTAACCGGCAATTAAGCAATGGTCTATAAAACAACAGAAAGGGGTATGCATTTGTCAAACATTAGCCATTCTTTGTGAATGCATTTTGGCGTTTTATTTGACCAAAACAGGAATGCAATAGACCGAGGAATTTGTTAAATAATTAATTAAGAGTAATGTTAGATATAATTTTAAAGTGCATAATATCTGTACATTTATTTAGAAATAAAAATAAATAGAGTTTAATATTAAAAAAATAATTTTTTTATATGAATCTTATATTTATTTTTTTTTTAAAAAAAGATATTACCTGATATTTGCATATCTAAAAAAATCATTTTTTTTAAATTAATGTAAGCATGCAAGCAAATGAATCAAAATATCAATCATTGCTTAATTGTTTACACCAACCTCCGTATATATGTGTGTGCGTGGGAAGAACGGAGGATACATAATCAGCAAGGGATTAAAAGATCGCATACGTTGATCGAGTAGCTAGGAGTGATCAGACAGCTTCTTCCAGTACGAACGTACTTTAAGCATTTCTTGGAACCTAGGTTCCTTTTATTCTTTCATTTTTCAGTACTGATCTGTCATGCAAAGTTGAAATTTTCAGATAAGTAGCTAACCTGGCTATTTGAACCTTTAATTACTAACAAAAAGACCAAGGCCTTTGAACCCATAAGCATGCATGTTCTAAATTAATTTGCACGTTCATCTTTTTTTTTTTTTTTTTTTTTTAAGAGTTCAAACTCAAGTCCGATTATTCGTTTTAAAACAGTTCGCTAATATATAGATCATATTTGAAGGTATTATATATAAGATCCTGTCAAAACTCATGATGTTGCTATATATCTTCTTTATTCATGTCACTAGGGAAAGGAACTTGAGGAATCGAACAGACATTGGTCTACTCTGCAATACAAGCAGCAGAAGATGTTGCGCCTCTGGCCGTCCAGAAATCACACCCACAATAGATAGAGACAATATTTAAGTGGTTCGGCAACTGCCTACGTCCACTGAAGCAGAAATTCGATTTTTCAATATGTTTGTACAATTTTACAAACACTCACAACATCTCTCTATCTCTCTCAAATGGCCTCCGTTCTGGGTTTCCCCAGAACCCATTTTCGCCCTCTGCCCTCTGCCTGATCTCTCACCTCTGTGAGGATAATTTTCTCTTCACAATTCATCTCCTTTTATAGGAGAAATTATGGGGGACAAATTGCCACCATTCTTGACCAAGATGGCCTTCAATTCGGTGCAGCATTTGTTGATCAATCTTTGCTGCAGAATTCGGTGGAGTGGGTGGCTGGCTGGTGCCTAATAATCCAAGAATGAAAACGGTGCACATGTCCTGGGGGTTGGTGAATGAATTGCAATGTGTTTGGTTTCACACTGCAGGTGACTTTCAACAATCACCCCCTCCACCAAAGTGTGCCATACCAAGCTGCTTGCACACTGATTCATTCTTCAAATGAATTCACCTCTTTCTTGGAATGCTTATCAGCCATGAGAGATCCGCTATCAAATGCATCTGCAGGTATGTCTTCAAATGGATATCCAGATGCCTCTCCAAATGCATCTTCAAATGCATTAGCATCATCTATATCCACGGAGCTTGCAAGGGATTTTCTTCAGAGGAGATTTACCAGCGCTCAATTGCACAATCTCAACTCTCTAGGATTCTTCTTTTGCTCGAGTTCATGAGTTCGCACTCATGTACACCTTGAGCAAACTGAGCTTCGCTCTAGGCTCATCCGAGCGAACAATCTGCTTCGCTCTAGCCACATCCGAGCAAACAATCTAAGTAAACTGAGCTTCGCTCTAGGCTCATCCGAGCGAACAATCTGCTTCGCTCTAGCCACATCCGAGCGAACACCTTGAGCAAACTGAGCGTCGCTCTAGGCTCATCCGAGCGAACAATCTGCTTCGCTCTAGCCACATCCGAGCGAACAATCTGCTTGGTGCCTATACAGCTTTCAAACCAGGCTCCATAATCCTACAATCACACCAATCTCCAACTTGGAGACTGGTTCTCAACATGCCGAGCTCTATCTCCAGCATGATCCCTTATACAATTTTACAGCTCATGTCTTCAACTTAGAAGACTAACTAAAGTGATGCATAACTTTAGTTCATCACGTACAATGCCCTTAATCAACACATCTACATAGGGCAACACATCTCCCACTGCACTGGGAATCAATGGTCTCGCACAGACCTTGACACATATCAGAGAACCTGTTGCTGAGGTCTCATCTCTGATCTGGGTGACTGACCCTTCATCCTGCTGCTATCTTCAGTCGCATGTGTCCATCTTGTGTGTAGTCTCCGACTTGCATAATCTCCCTTCTTGCAAGATTTTTCTTCATACCGTAGTTCACTACCTTCATTCAGCAGGATACATTTTAAGGTAGTAACCACCATGGAGGTCTGATCGTCTTGGCAGTTCTTTAGGTGTAGATATCCCTGGAACATCTGACGTTTTGTTCCCATCTCTCACACATGTACTTCATGTCGTGGTCTAGGGAGATTTCTTTAGAAAAGTAAAACTGGGTTCCTTTTACTTTCTCTAATTCACACGACAATTAACCCGAGCCAAGACCAATTAATCCTTCGTGACCTTCCAACGCCAAATGCTATTGGGCAACAATAGCAACAATCTTCACCTTAATGAAGATCTTCATAGCTCCCGCTATCATGATTCACCATAAAAGCATATCCACTCAGAATAAACCAATTCCAAGCATTTCGCTTCGGCCCATGTCGAAAATAACCTTGCTGAAAAACTATGGTGTAACTTCCACGTTTGGCTCTCCTGGAAGTTCATCAGCCATCGACATGAATTTCCACCACACACCTTGCATTAATGCCAAACCAATGCCTGTGTGTAAACTTGTGGACCTGCTAACATTAACACATCCTCTATCATGGCAACTCATGCCATGAGGATATACATGTCTCTTTTTTCATGGAGAGAGACACAACATTAGCATCAATACTAGTATCTCCATTTACTGACTTGGAGCCACTTGCCGAAACTGCTCCTTGTACTAGCCGTTTCACCAGTCGCTAGTATCACTGTTGACTTCAGGGATTGATTTGCCCTTCAATGCCTTTGAGAAAACACTGCTGAATGACTGCTGTCTTCAAGCTGTCTTTAACAGCATTGTGCACTGGAAGAAATGCAACGCCATGTATTTCTTCAGTCACCATATTCACAGCATCATTCTCAATTTTCTTCTGATTTTAGCAGTCTCTTGTAGTCTGTCTTGCCACAATTTCTAGCGAGTCATCTGTTGTCCAGATCTTGACTTGCCTCTGTCCTTACAATCAACATTCAGGACCAACAACTCGAGATCTTGCCAGAATCTCTTCTGCGCACCTCCTCATCCAGGATAAGATCTCTTACATTGAGAAACTTCAACTTTGACTTCTTTGCAGAATTACTCATAGCCATTCTCATGACCTCCCAACCTTTTGACCACAACGTCAAATGTTATTGGGCAACAATAGTACCTTCTGCCTTATCTGAAATTGAACCGTTTCTCCACCTCAAATCTAACAAGATTTGAAACCTTACTTCCTGACATTGCTTTAATGAATTTACCGTAGAAATGAATAGTACCTCACTAAGTCAGTTCCCAGGAAAGATTGGAGGGTCACAATGGACACACTTAAAATTTCCAATCTCCTAGACAGAACCTCCTTAGACTGTACGTATCCACACTACCACACCAAAACTTCATCTGCACTTTGTTATTTGCAACTGGCTTTTCAAAGAAAGCCACAACAAGATCCGATGCGGTTCTCCTCTTAATAACAATATGCTCCATGAGTTGTATGACTGCCAAAACCTGCTGATATAACAAGTTAATCAATATCGTCCAATGATCTGAAATTTGCTCCGTCAAATTTCACGATCCCAACTGGCTTAAATTAAGCCCAAAAACCAATGAGTCCATCATGACTCCAACTGGTTACGATCAAGCCCACAACTGATCTGCAACACGTGGACGGTTCAGATCGAATGTACCGATGGCGAATCTCAACATTCCCACCGTACCGATGAGTCCGAAATGATCCAAATAGTTTGCCACCACTATTTGATCATCGCGATGGAACTCCAACTGGCTACGATCAAGCCCAACATGATCTGCAACACCTCGACAGTTCAAATCAACAGTACCGATGGCGAATCTCCACATTCCCACCGTACAGATGAGTTTGAAATGATCCAAATAGTTTGTCAGCACTATTTGATCATCACAATTGAACTCCAACCAGCGTAGATCTAGCCCAAAATGATCTGCAACACATCGACAGTTCAGATCGACAGTACTGATGGCGAATCTCAACATTCCCACCATACGGATGAGTCCAGAATAATTCAAATAGTTGGAAAGCACTATTTGATCGTTGAAATCGGACTCCGGATGGCTTAGATCTAGCCCAACAAAGATCTGAAAATCAGACGGTCCAGATCTCTCTGGCGCGTGTACCACACGCGCCGTAGTAGGGCGTCTGAGGCGCGTGTGGCGCGTGGACAACACGCGCCACAGTAGCTTGTGCGCGTGGGGAGCGCGTGAGGCGCGTGGAGTTCACGTGCCGAGCCTCTGTAGGGCTCGTGGGGGCGTGTGAGCGCGTGTCCGTCACGCGTCTTCAACCTCTGCCGCGCATGAGGGCGCGTGGGTGCGTGTATCTCAGTCGTCTTCCTCCTCCGACGGGCGTGGGGGCGCGTGGATGACAGCAGTGCACGCGCGGACCTTCTAGGAGCGCGTGTAGGTTCCTCCGACCTCCGTTTTCGATTCCGTTTGCGGCAACGGATTCGTCTCGACGCGAGGAACAGCCTGGACTGATCAGAAATTGATTTTGAACAACTGTAATTTTTTGGGTAACACGAACCGAAGCTCTGATACCATTTGTTGCGCCTCCGGCCGCCCAGAAATCACACCCACAATAGATAGAGACAATATTTAAGTGGTTCGGCAACTGCCTACATCCACTGAAGTGGAAATTTGATTTTTCAATATGTTTGTACAATTTTACAAACACTCACAACATCTCTTTATCTCTCTCAAATGGCCTCCGTTCTGGGTTTCCCCAGAACCCATTTTCGCCCTCTGCCCTCTGCCTGATCTCTCACCTCTGTGAGGATAATTTTCTCTTCACAATTCATCTCCTTTTATAGGAGAAATTATGGGGGACAAATTGCCACCATTCTTGACCAAGATGGCCTTCAATTCGGTGCAGCATTTGTTGATCAATCTTTGCTGCAGAATTCGGTGGAGTGGGTGGCTGGCTGGTGCCTAATAATCCAAGAATGAAAACGGTGCACATGTCCTGGGGGTTGGTGAATGAATTGCAATGTGTTTGGTTTCACACTGCAGGTGGCTTTCAACAGAAGATTCCATTAAAACAAAAGATCAACATGAATGCAAAGAGCTGATCATTGACATCCCATTGGCACTCGAGGCTTCTTGTTGGCCTGATGAGTGCTGTATCTACAGAGTTCCCAAGAGACTTCGCGTGGTCAATAATATGGCCTACAGCCCTATGCTGGTTTCTATCGGCCCTTATCATCACCGCAGTGAAGAGTTGAAGGACATGGATATACAAAAACTCATATATCTGAGGGATTTCTGTAATCGTACTGGGAAGAGTATCGAGGATCTTGCATGCATCATCGAGCACAAAGAAATCAAAATCTGCCGCTGCTATTCAGAGAACTTTTTGCTCAGTAGTGAAGAGTTTGTAAACATGATTCTAGTGGATGCTATCTTTATACTTGAGCTCTTCCGCAAGAAATTTGAAAACTCAGAGGCTCATGATAAAAAAGATCATATATTAAGTCGACGTGCCGTGTGTTAAAAGTTGTAATATAGTATATTCCTTTACATATTTGTATATTCTCTATATGTGTACATTCTGTCCTTATACACAGCAGTAGGTTGTTAGAATTTGTTTTCTATTTTCTAGTGCTCTGACAGTGCAGAGCAGAGGCCACCTTCTATATATATAATGGCCACTACAGTCATCTTTTGTAATAGAGAATTCATCTCAGTAAAGGACTTTCTTTACAGACCGCTTTCTATTTTTTTTGTCATGGTATCAGAGAGCTCTTGAGAAAATAGCTTTTTTCATTTTTCTTTCTCTTCTCGGTTGCCAAATAGACTCCTCATGTCTACCTTTGGTGATCCTCCACCTCCACCACCACCTCCACCTCTACCTCCACCTGCTGTGAGCCCTGATCATCCTTCCAATCCTTATTACCTCCATCACTCAGAGAGCCCAGGCGTCATACTTGTTTCCCAACCCCTTTCTGTTTCAGGGGACAACTACCATTCATGGCGCCAGTCTATGCTTATTGCCTTAGAAGCCAAAAACAAACATGTTTCTCTAGATGGAACTATCAGCCAACCTAATGCTGATAACCTTTTTTTTTTCGTCCTTGGTGTAGATGCAACAAAATGATATTTTATTGGCTTCTAAATGCTGTTTGCAAAGAAATTGCTAACAGTGTTTTATATATTGCCAATGCTCAAGAAGTCTGGAATAACTTGAGAGACCGTTCTTTCAAGCCAATTGCCCATGTATTTTTCAACTTCAAAGGCAAATATCTGGTTTCTCTTAAGGGACTCTCTCTGTTTCTACCTATTTTACTATCCTCAAAGGTCTATGGGATGAATTAAGTAACTACAAAACCCTTCATGTCTGTTCTTGTGGTGCCCTCAAAGATGTTGTTGCTGCTCAACACTCTGAATATGTCATTCAATTTCTAGTTGGCCTTAATGAGTCCTTCTCAGCTGTTAGAGCTCAAATCCTTCTTATGGTACCCCTCCACCCATTAACCAAGTTTTTTGCCCTAGTCCATCAAGAAGAAAGACAACGTGAGATTCTTCCTACCCCTCCTATGGAACCTATGGCCCTTTTATCTCAACAAGACTACACTAGAACCAATAGACAAACCCCTTCTCGTGCTAAAGAAAGACCTTTTTGTAGTCACTGTGGTATTTTAGGCCACACTGTTGATCGATGCTATAAACTTCATAGCTTCCCACCTGGCTTTAAATTCAAAAATAAGCCCTCTACAGCTTTTATCAATACTGCTTCAGGTTCCAATCCTGCCACTTATGATGCTTTATTTCATCCTAATGTTTCTTTACCTATGACAGCAGGTTCTGCTACCATGTCTTTCACCAATGAGCAGTACCACCAAATCATCTCTATGCTGAATTCACATTCTGTGAAACCAAAAGGTTCTGACACTCAGTTTGCCAATCTAGCATTTTCTCACAGAGTCTCAGGTATAACATCCTTCTCTCCCTCTCATCATGTATCTTATTCTTCTGCCACCTGGATCATTGATACAGGGGCCTCGGATCATATGATCAATGATCCTTCTCTCTTTGTATCTTCTGTCCCTTACTCTTAAATTGTTAAACTTCCAAATAACGCTTCCATATCTGTCTCTCATATAGGCACAATTCAGCTTTCCTCTGACCTTACTTTGTTTAATGTGCTTTGTGTCCCTACTTTTCACTTCAACTTAATTTCAGCTAGCAAATTAAGTATTGACTCTAACTGTTCTCTTATTTTCATACCTCATTCTTGCGTGATTCAGGACCTTACCAGCAAGAAGATGATTGGAGTGGGTGAAGAGAGAGATGGCCTATACTTCTACAAGCAAGCAGCCTTGAATACCTCTATTTCTAGTAATTTTGTTAAACCATGTTGTTTTGATTTATGGCACTTCAGACTTGGGCATATTTCTACCTCTAGAATCAGTTTGTTACAAAAACTTGACACTGAGATTACATACTCAGACTCTTTTCATTGTACTACCTGCCCTCTAGCAAAACAAAAAACGCCTTCCTTTTAATATTAGTAGCTCAATTTCTTCTCATCCTTTTGATCTTATACACTGTGATATTTGGGGACTATTTTCTGTGCCCACTCATTCTGGTTTCAAATATTTCCTTACTGTTGTAGATGATTGCACTAGATGTACTTGGACCTACTTAGTGAAACATAAATTTGATACTAGGTCCATTCTCAAAGCCTTTTTTGAACTTATCAACACTCAATTTCAATCTAAAATTAAAAGTATTCGAATTGATAATGGTCTAGAATTCCTCATGACTGATTTCTATAATTCAAAAGGTTGCATACATCAGAAATCTTGCATTGAAACACCACAACAGAATGCAAGGGTTGAAAGAAAACATCAAACCCTTTTAAACATTGCAAGATCCCTTAGATTTCAATCTGGTCTTCCTTTTTCCTTTTGGGGTGACTGTATATTGACTGCCACTTACCTCCTCAACTAAATCCCCTCTTCAGTTATAGGCAACATTTTACCTTATGCTGCCCTTTATCAAAAAAATCCTTCTCTTAATCATTTAAGAGTTTTTGGGTGTTTATGCTATGCTACAACACCTTTTAGCCATAGACACAAGTTTTCTCCTCGAGCTAAACATTGTGTTTTCATTGGCTATCCATATGCTACAAAAGGTTATAAACTCTATGATCTTACAACTAAAACAGTCTTCATATCTGGGGATGTAGTGTTTCATGAGTCAATTTTCCCCTTTCTTACTTCTGTTTTACCACACCCCCCCTTCAACTGATGTTTCCCCTCTTGTACTCCCAATACCCTTTTCATATCCTCTCAATGACTTTCCACCCAATGTTTCTGATTCCAACACAGAACCTTAAGACCCATAATCCTCTTCTTCAACTCATAATGAAGAACCCTCTTCATCTCAAGAACCAGAACACACTTCTTCCCCTTCTAACTCTCCTTTAGCTCATCTCATTTTACCTACTCGTGTTTCTACTAGAATTAGAAGAGTTCCTAGCTACTTATCAGATTTGCATCTCAGGCTCCACTTCAGTCTTCCTCTTTTGATGGTCCTCCACAGGCAGGTGATCCTCATTCTTTAGCCTCTACAATTTCTTATCATCATATCTCACCTTCTCATAAAACTTTTACTCTCAATTTATCCACAATTTCTGAGCCAAAATCCTTTAGTGAGGCTGTTTGTCATCCTCAATGAAGACAAGCTATGGCAGCTGAGATAGCAGCCCTTGAAGCTAATCAAACCTGAGAATTAACTACCCTACCTAATGATAAATCTCCCATAGGGTGCAGATGGGTTTACAAAGTCAAACTCAGGTCAGATGGGACAGTTGAGAGGTACAAGGCCAAATTAGTGGCCAAGGGTTATACCCAACTAGAAGGATTTGACTATTATGATACTTTTTCCCCAGTTGCTAAAATGGTAACTATTAGAACCATTTTGGCTCTTGCTTCCATTTTCAATTGGCATCTCACACAATTAGATGTCAACAATGCTTTCTTGCATGGTGAACTTCATGAAGAATTCTCTATGAGTTTACCACCAGGATTTGCTAAACAGGGGGAGAATAAACAAGTTTGTAAATTGCTTAAGTCTCTTTATGGCTTGAAGCAAGCCTCGAGGCAATGGTTTAGCAAATTTTCAGGAACTTTGATTTCAAATGGTTTTATCCAGTCTGCTGCAGACCACTTCCTTTTTACTAAGGTCTTGGGTTCATCCTTCATAGCCCTACTTGTGTATGTGGATGACATATTTATAGCATCCAATGACATGAATGTTGTTGAAGAACTCAAGTTATTTCTAGACAACAAGTTCAAATTAAAGGATCTAGGACCTTTAAAATATTTTTTGGGCATCGAGATAGCTAGATCAGATAATAGAATTTCACTTAGCCAAAGAAAATATGCACTGGAGATTCTTGAAGATAGTGGGATGTTGGGGAGTCAAATGCAAAAGTTTCCAATGGAGCAGAACTTAAAACTAAGCAAAATAGAAGGGACTTTGCTTGATCATCCAACAGCATATAGAAGACTAGTTGGTAGATTAATATATTTAACCATCACAAGGCCTAATATCTCCTACTCAGTACAAGTTCTTTCTCAATTCATGGATAAGCCTAGACATACACATCTTGCAGCAGCAAATAGGGTGCTGCAGTACATCAAGGGGGCTCCTGGACAAGGCATTTTTCTGTCCTCTAAATCAAAGATGAACCTAAAGGCCTTTGCAGATGCAGATTGGGCAGGTTGTGTTGACACCAGAAGAAGTGTCACTGGTTTCTGTATCTTCCTTAGAGATTCATTGATTTCATGGAGATCTAAGAAGCAAACAACTGTCTCTAGAAGCTCTGCAGAGGCAGAGTACAGATCTATGGCATCAACAGTATGTGAATTAACATGGTTGGTTCAATTACTTAAGGATTTCCATGTCCCTCACTCACATCCAGTCTTGTTATTTTGTGATAACCAAGCAGCATTACACATAGCAGCCAACCCAGTCTTCCATGAGAAAACAAAACACATAGACATCGATTGTCATGTAGTAAGGGAGAAGCTTCAAGATGGTTTAATCAAAAATTTACATGCCAAGAACAACATGCAGTTGGCAGACCTCTTCACCAAGGCATTAGGACAACAACAGTTTGAGTCTTTAATTTCCAAGATGAGACTTTTGAACATATATAGTCCATCTTGAGGGGGAGTGTTAAAAGTTGTAATACAGTATATTCCTTTACATATTTGTATATTCTCTATACGTGTACATTCTATCCTTATACAAAGCAGTAGTGTACATTCTGTCCTTATACACAGCAATAGGTTGTTAGAATTTATTTTCTGTTTTCTAGTGCTCTGACAGTGTAGAGCAGAGGCCACCTTCTGTATATATAATGGTCACTACAGCCATCTTTTGTAACAGAGAATTCATATCAGTAAAGGACTTTCTTTACAGAGCACTTTCTATTTTTTGTCACCGTGCATGAAACTTGGCATACAGCATGACCTGCTTTTACTTGAGAATCAACTTCCTTTCTTTGTTCTTGAGGAGTTATACCGCATTAATGAGCTGAATGTCGGCCACCAAAATGAGGAACCCAAGAAAAAAAAAAAAAACAGACACTTATTGAGCTCTCTTGTGTGTTTTTTGGTAATCTGATCTATAACGGTTGGAAGCCAGAGTCCAAGCAGTCTTGTAAAAAATGGCAACAATATTGTTGCCATTTACAGGACTCATACCCAAGCTCACCAGACCCCAACCAGCGTTTTATCACAAATTTGGTGAAATATTTTTACCCTGATCAACAAAACCGAAGCTCACCAGAGCCCAAGAAGGAAGTGAGATGCAGAAGGAAGTAAAGCATCTCACGGATTTGGTGAGATATTTTTTCTGTTCACCAAAAATAGAAGAGCAAAAATCCGAACCCAAGTGTTGCACGTGCTGTCCACCAAACCGAAAACAAGAAGACGAAATTAGAAGGACTAAACACCTATATGGTACCGCAACAAAGCTTAACGAGGCAGGGTTGAAATTCACTACGCCAGATTCAAAACATATTTACTGGATATAAAATTCCGGCCTAATGAATGCTTAGAAAGGTTTCCGTGCTTCAATCTCTCATGGCTCTTATCTTGCTTACCCTGCGTGAAAAGCCATTGCTTGGAGCGTCGTATGCAACGTTGCTTGGAAGTCCCACCCCTTTGGGTAGACGACAAAACCGAAGGTCTTTTCCGAAACCTGATGGCTTTGGAGCAGTGCCATTATCCATATGAAACTTACGTCTGCGATTATATTGTGCTGTTGGATGATCTTATCACAACTAAAGAAGATGTAAGGTTGCTTGTTGAAAAGAAAATCATTGTTAACGAGTTAGGTTCCAGCGTTGCAGTGACGAAACTGGTTAACAATCTCGCCCTGGAGATTGAAGAAAGTGGAAAACTTTACAGTGATCTCTGTACAGATCTTAATACGTACTACGAGAACATTTGGAATCTTCTGGTGGGAACCTTGACTAGGGTGTATTTCACAAGACTTTTTTAAAGGCACTGCTACTGTTGTTGGAGTTATTGTCCTGGTTTTCACTTTGTGGAATTTCAGCAAGCTCCTTAGCAAGTTATAGATTTAAAGCATCCGTGGTAGTGTTTGTTGGAGTATAATTTAGATGCAGTGAATCGCATCTAATCTAGCTAATTAATTCGTAGGATTTTCTAAATATTTTTATGTTGGAAGTTTATGACTTTGTTTTAGCATCGATCGATCAATGGAGTGTCTGTCTGTCTGTCTATATTCAAATTAAGTTTTATGCTCTGTTACTATATATTACCAGCTAATTAAATAAAGCCAGATGTTGCTGCATGGCATTGAACGTAGAAATTGTCTTAAAGAGATTCCAATTTTTCTTCCAGTGATAAAGTATTAAATGAATAATGTTAATTTGTAGTTTGTACAGCCCAATAGCAAAATGAAGTGTTTGAAGTTCCATTTCAAAACTGCTGCTCCCAAATTCCACTGTACGTGCAGTAGAGGTCACTGTATTGGACAAATATTAGTTAGAAGTGATAAGGTCGCATAGAATTTTATAAAAATAAATTCATAAAATGACATGACTTTATATAGTATATTAAATCAACCTTACAATAACATTAACTTTACAATGTAACATGCTATATCAAATCACGTCAGATTATAAATTTATTTTTATAAAATTTTTTTATAACTAAAACATTTCTCAATTGTTCAATAATCAATCTTTCGTAGCCATGTATATAATTTCTATATTTGGCTAAATTAGCATGGGCATTAGACCCAAAATTTGCCCAAATTAAAAAATATATATATTTTAACCACAAAAATATTTCATCCAAATAAACTTATAAAGTAGCAATATTAATGTATGTATGTTGATGGAGTTGTTTTTGGAGAGTTATGCAAATCTGGTATTGGCTGTATCTTGAGAGATGATAAGGAAAAGTGCTTATGACTGCATCCAAGATTGAGAATAAAGTTGACGAACCAGAAGCTATTGAGTTAAAAACTATTTTTCGAGGCCTTCAGTTGTATGTTAGCATGGGTATCTCAAAACTTCAAGTTGAGTCTTATTGTTTATTGATGGTAAATCGAGGCTTTGGAACGTAATACCATGGAAGACTCTCTATTGGGGCTGTTATATAAGGAAATTAAATTTCTTTCATCATGTTTTATTGAATATAATTTTGTTTTTTTCCATAAAGAGGGTAATAGGGCTGCTCATACTTTAGTCCGGTATGCGAGAAATATGGATGATATTGCGATGTAGTGGGATTGTATTCTAGACTTTATTTCTCAAGTCATTTGACTTGATAAACGTACGTAATCACTACAACAAAAAACATTTTTTGGGACGAAAATTTTCGTCCCAAAATATATAGATTTCGTTCCGAAAGATTTTTTGGAATGAAAAAATTTTGTCCCAAGGTCGTCCCAACATCACTGTCCCAGAAGATATATTGGGACGAAAATCACAATTTCATCCCAAAATATATCTTTTGGAACGATTTTGAAATTGACCGTTCGATACCGTTCGAATGATGGATGTTTTTGTCACGGTTTAAATTCGTTCCAGAATAGCGTTCGAATGCTTCTCATATAACGTTCGAACGTTAACGTCTCTTTTGAACGGTTATCAAGATACGTTCAAACGCTAAGTAGAAATACGTTCGAACGTTAAATGAGACGATCGAACGGTATAAGAGTTCGAACGGTGATGATCAACGTTCGAACGATATGGTAATGTCATGCGTTTGAACGGTTTTTTGAGCATCTGGTATCGTTCGAACGGTTTGCGCATTGTTGTTTGAACGGTACATTATCGTTTGAACGGCATGCCCATTAATGTTCGAACGTGACTCGGTCGTTCGAACGGATATTATTTTTATTAAAACCAATAATTATAAAAAAACTAAATAGACATCCATATTATTTGAAAAACATAAATTAGGAACTATTTAATTACTCACAAAAGTTTTATAATAAGTGCGAAGAAATAAATAACTATAAAACTAGCATTGTTCATACATAATTAGATAATGTCATAAGCTAGACGTAAAAAACCATCAGTTGGTTGGAGGCCTGTACTGTTGTATAAGCTGTTGCATTTGGAGTTGCATATCTCTCCTGAACTGTGCTTGTTCTTCTTCATGTTGTTTGAGGCGCATCTCCATGTCTCCTTGTCTCGCCAATTGAGTCTCTAACTCTTGTTGTTTTGCAACCAATTCTTCAATTCTACGATTCGCATTCTCTTGAGCTATAGAGGCAGACCCGGAAGAAGAGGAAGAGGGAGAAGGTTTTACACAGCGACCCAAACCCCTCAAATATCCTGAACGTTCACCCAGAACTTGTGTAAAAATCTCAACATCTGTATTTGAGGAATTTTGATCTGACACAGATTCAGCACGCAGGGCAACCATTTTATCCTACACATAAGATAAAGAGTTAATATCATCATAAATATTCAAATATATTTATTTAAAACAAATTATAATACTTACATAATTTTCACGGGCATCAGGATGACTCCACTCTCCATTACGATTAGTATGTGATGCAGTATATAATTTTGTCAGATCATAATTGGCATCTGAATCTTGCTATAATAAAGATTTGTTAAGATATAAAGTCATTATGATTGATATATTCAGTTAACTATATACAAATGAAAGAATAGCAATACCAATTTTTTAGAGAGGCGGTGGAAAGATCTTGAGCCTGCATGATGAGTAATCTTCAATTTTGATCTATTTGTTCTGTTTATAGAATTTCGCTCCTACATAAGAATTGAAAATATTAGAAAGCGAAATTAAAAATAGGACTAAAATAATTAAATTAATTATACCTTATATGATGGATCCTCAAACATGTCACAAAATTTTTCCCAATCAGAAGGTTGCACATCTTGAAAAGGATGTTGGCGTGCTTCTTCACTATTCTCAAACTTATTATAATGCTCATGACACCTCGCCTTATACTTGCGGAATGCATTACTCATAAGCTCTTCCACAGTTTTACGCTCCTCTCTCCGACCAAAATTTAATTCGAAATCATCCTTACAGAAAAAAGTTTGGACAAAAATATTATCATTTATAATATTCTAACTTTAAAGTAAAATAAAATTATAAGTCCAATTAAATTTCATTTATTAAACATTACCAAACAACGCTTCTTGATAAGGTCTTTAACATCTTGGGGGACTTTCTTCCATGAACTTGTTGCCAAAGGTGCATAAGTTCGTGTAAGAGCACCCACATGCGATGCAAGCCAAGCTGCTAGTTGTCCTTCACCTCCGGTATGTTCATCAAGAATGTTAACTTTGATCTTGCCCACCTTACGATATTTTTCCAACGTCACGCCTCTCGTAGTGCCTCGACCTTGACGAGATTGTACTGTGAAGTCATCATGATATATAACATTATAATCAATTTTCTATTATAATCTTAATTAATAACTTTTATGACTATTAGAATTTTACCTTGTTCTGTAGAGTCAATCTCTAATGGTGAGTCTGAAGGAGAGCTAGGAACAGGTGGAGATGGGTTGCGCACTTCCTTTCTCTTCGGAGGCATAATTTCAAAAGACTGATACAATATTCATTAAGTAAAATAGTGTTCATCATCACGTAATGTGAAAATATAATTCGTCAATCACTATCTGTATCAGTATCATTTGACAATTCAGTCTCATCTTCTGTAGATACTTCAGATGAATCAACACTTTGCTCAAGTGTCGCATCAACAATTTCAGCCTCAATATCTTCTCTATTCAATGGAATCATCTCATACTGGCTCAAATCCACAAACAAATTAAAGACGGGCTGACTCTCTTGGTATGCTTCTTGAGTAGAGGCATCATCTTCTTCTTCATCTCGCCCTTCTGCCTGAGGGATAACATCATATATATTTCTTGGAGCATATTTTTGTACTACTCGCCATTGGGTTCCCAACTTCGGGTCATCTAAGTAGAATACTTGAGATGCTTGAGAAGCTAAAATAAATGGATCATCCTCGTACCATTTTCTTGATGTATTAATACTCAAGAAATATTCATCATCACGGACTCCAGTTCGAGGATTGCTTAAATCCCACCAATCACACTTAAACAGATACACTGCAAGCTCCCCCAAATATTTCATTCCAATTATATCAACAATCACTCCATAGAAATCAATATTTTCTCCACCATGACTTCCCTCAACTAGTACACCACTATTTTGTGTTTTCCTATAATGATCTCGATCTATTGTGTGATACCTACTACCACGAGAAATACATGCAGAATATCTTGTAGCCCGTCTCGATGGGCCACGCGCTAATGCATACAATTCATCTGATATATCGTTTGGATTATTGGCATGCATTTGTACAACCTACATATTAAGTAAAACGTCTATTATATCAATAAAAAAAGCAATCAATATTTTCTATTTGTATTAAATGAAGTGTCGCATATGTAATGTCATTACCCGTTGTTCAAACCATCTCGGAAACTCCTCTTCATGTTTCCGGTCTATATCATTTACTCCTAGTTCCTTGAGCATGTTAATATGATCACTGAAATTGATGATTACCACATGTATTTTATATTATTAGAATTTTGCGAAAGTAAATGAGCGAATACTAAATTAAGAAAAGATTAATACTTACTTCAAGTAAATCTCTATTTCAGGGCAATTGTTCAGCACGTACCACTGAGCTTTCTCAAACTCTCTTCCACATAAGTCATAACCACGCACTGCACCAAGTGGACGTACTTGTTGGGAAAACACGGAAAACACATTTCGTTGTCTTGCTCTGTCAACGTCAAAGTTTCTTTCTGGCCGATCAAACCTAGTGTCAACTCCGTGGAAATATTTGGAACAGAAGGTATGCCACTCATCATCAATATATGCTTCTGCAATTGATCCTTCTGGGCGAACTTTATTACCAACTATTCGTTTCAACTTCCCAAGAAATCGTTCAATGGGATACATCCATCTATACTGAACTGGTCCTGCAAGTCGAGCCTCACGTGGCAAATGGACGGCCAGGTGAACCATGACATCGAAAAATGACGGTGGGTAAATACTTTCTATCTTACACAATATGATGGGAATTTCCCGTTCCATTCGATCCAAAGCTTCTACATTTAATGTCCGTGCACATAAGTCTTTGAAAAATAAACCCAACTCAGTCAAAGCCACGCGCACGTCTTTAGTCAAGTACCCACGTATACCAATAGGCAAGATACGCTGCAAAAGGACATGACAATCATGACTTTTTAACCCAGTTATTTTCCAGTCATTTGTTCACACACACCTTGTCAAATTCGAGGCATAAACATCCGGTAATTTACTTTTCATTATCCACTCACAAAAAAGTAGCCCTTTCATTCCTTGACAATGTATACCACCCAATCGGCATGTAAACGGACGAACCATTTTCTTGCAACTGCATTTCCGGTCTTATTCCCAACCGCTTCAAATCCTTCCTTGAGTTTAATGTATCCTTCATTTTTCCTTCGATTGACATCAATGTTCCCAATACGGATTCGCATATATTTTTTTCAATATGCATAACATCAAGACTGTGCCGTAATTTTAACTTTGACCAGTATGGAAGATCAAAAAATATACTCTTCTTAGTCCAATTCAACTCAGATGTAGCTCGTTTTCTCTTTCGTTGTTTTTTACCAAATTCATTACAACCAACATCTACAAATTGTGCAAGTAAATCTTCACCAGACAAATATGGTGGAGGTTGGCCCCATTCAACAGTACCATCAAACATTTGTGAATTTCCCCGTCATCTATGATCACCAAGTAGAAATCGACGATGACCCATGAAACATAATTTTCTCCCGTAAGTGAGCCATTCAGATTTAGTATGTTTGTTACAAGTTGGACATGCCATTTTCCCCTTAGTACTCCAACCTGACAAGTTTCCATATGCTGGAAAATCATTTATTGTCCATAAAATGACAGCATGCATCTTGAACGACTTGCCTGTTGATGAATCAAATGTGACAACCACATTCTCCCACAAATCTTTCAATTCTGCAATCAATGGCTGTAAGTGTATGTCTATATCATTTCCCGGCGATCTCGGACCTGGAATGAGCAAACTCATCATGAAATATGGATCTTTCATACACTTCCACGGTGGTAGATTATACGGCATAAGTACGACTGGCCAAGTACTGTGACTAGTACTCATGTTCCCAAACGGATTAAATCCATCTGTTGCCAACCCAAGTCTCACATTACGTGGTTCTTCTGCAAACCATGTATGCTCCTTATCAAATTCCTTCCACACCTGAGAGTCAGCAGGATGTGATAAAATATCATCGTTTCTAACTCTGGCTGATGAGTGCCATATCATGTCTGCAGCTGTTGCACGTGACATATATAATCGTTGTAATCTAGGTGTCAATGGAAAGTGGCGTACTACCTTTTGCGGCACATTTTGTTTGTCAGATGTCCATCTTGACTCGTGGCATATGGGACATTCGTTCAACTGCTCATTCTCTTGCCAAAATAATATGCAGTCATTCTTACATGCATGTATTACGTTGTAATCAAATCCAAGTCCTCGTTTCAATTTTTTTGCTTCATAGAAGTTACGAGGAAGTGTATTATCTGATGGCAGTGCCTCCTTAAACAACTCGAGTAACATATTGACAGCCTTAATTGATAATCGACACATTGATTTTATGTGTAGCAGTCTTACGGTAAATGACAACTTACTGTGTCTTCTGCATCCTGGATATAGCTCACGTTGTGACTCATTCCACAATCGTGCAAAAGTATTATGACCCCCATCATTTGAACTTGATGTGTCCGTGCCACCTTCATTCATAAACATTCCCGCACCGATGTCACCTAACATTTCTTCCATATCCTCATCATACTCATCTCCAACAACATCTGGTTGTACATCTTCATCGATAGCTTCTTCTTCATGTGGAGCATCGAATGAAGTTGGATATGGTTCCCTGTGTAAGACCCAATCAATATAACCCTTGTCAATACCTTTTACAAACAGATGCTCTCTCACCAAGTCTATCTTATGAGAGCGCAAATTCCTACATTCTTTACATGGGCATCTAATGCGTCAATCACTATCACATGTACCCAATGCAAACTCTAAGAATTTCTTAACACCTTCAGCATATACGTTGTAATTCTGACCCAAACGATCGCTAACTCGCATCCAACTCTTATCCATGCTGACTATCTTCATTATAAACAATCACGTGTGCATCAACAAACAAGCAAGCGCAAATTCAATCAAGGAGTATGCCACCTTACACCGGGTAGTTGGTCCTATCCCATTCGGAATTGTAAGATCATAGTCGCAAACCTATCCTCTATAATCTGTCACGCCCAACAAAATTTCGGCAGCATCTCCCCATAGTTCTCCAAATATGCTCATCTGGTTGTGTGCACCGACTTATCCATCGTCGATACAACATTACCGAAACTGCATATCCGGAGAACAAGGGATAAATCTGCCAAAATCTTAATGCTGGACGTATAACAGATATAGATCGATAATTTGCGAGAATGATCTTACAATTCCAAACTGTCCACTCTGGACAATTCAAGAGTTATCAATCTTTCAATTAAGGCGGATTGATAACTCTCGAACGGGTCTAAGGCTAATATTGATGAACAAGCAATATAAGATATACCAATATTTAACATGTATCAAACAAATAATTCAACATCATAAATAATTAAGTTTTGTAACAAATCTTAGATGATTTGTAATTTAATTCATTCTCATTTGATTATTTGAATCTTTTAAGTATTTAAGTATTATTAAATGTAGATTATAATTAATTAATTTTTAATTACACTCCTGCATTTAAAATGATAATTATTTTAACACTGCCCAAGAAATCATTCAAACGGTGCTCGTCACCGTTCGATCTAATATATTACGTTCGAACGAAACACGAATACCGTTCGAACCATTAGGAATACAGTTCGAACGGTACACGAATACCGTTCGAACGGATTACTTCCAAAAATCACTCGTCTTCAACCTCCGAAAACCCCAAAATTTACAGTCCATATTACATCAAAAGATAGCAAACTATACAACGAACTCATGTAAGCAAACAAAAACACTTATATAAAAACTAAAATGAGGTCAAATTTAAGGAGAATACCTAATTTGGAGAGATAAAGCGGAAAATCCACCAAACGGTAAAAACTCTTCACCAAACGGTAAAAACAACCTCTTAATCTGAAAATATAAGAGATTGATAGGAGTTAGTAATATTTGAGGGCTATATTAAAGAATAATGGCGTTGGTTGGAACAAAATGAGCGTGGGAGTGATGCTCAGTCGACTGAACGAGTGCGAGATTGTGAGGTTCTGTCGTGTAAATGTAGAACAAAAACGTTCGAACGGTGTTTAATGAACGTTCGAACGTCAAATCGACTAACGGGAAAAATTTCCCCCGCTAATTTAACGTTCGAACGTGAAAATTGGCGTTCGAACGTTTTTGTTAAACG
Organism: Carya illinoinensis; assembly: GCF_018687715.1. Classification (NCBI taxonomy): domain Eukaryota; kingdom Viridiplantae; phylum Streptophyta; class Magnoliopsida; order Fagales; family Juglandaceae; genus Carya; species Carya illinoinensis. Next base: position 2,893,650 of record NC_056765.1, read on the forward strand.
TTGGAACGGTTATATTAGACCGTTCAAACGTCAAATCGATTAGCGGGAAACATTTCCCCCCCTAATTTAACGTTCGAACGTTAATATATACGTTCAAACGTATTATTAAATGTTTGAACGCCAATAGTAAACCGTTCAAACGTTTAAGTTATATTGTTGCATAAAGTATTTTTTTTGCACTATACCTTTAAATATAATAATTTCTAAATGTACTATAGTTTAGAGCCATAGTAATATAACTATATAATATATAATCAAACATATATTATATAGTTTAGTAACATATATAGTATAAAATATCATATTACATCTAATATTATAGTCAAGTACTACATATATTAACCTATTATATATAACATATATATGGTATCATAGCATAGGGTTATATGTATCACATGCATATATATATAATGTTTATTTCTATAATATTAATAGTAGATATTTAATAATAGAATATCTACTTTTAATATATATAGTGTCATCTATACTAGTATATATATGTGATACTAGTTAATATCACATATAATATATATGTTATATAAATACATGAACATAGCTTCATGTATATAGTAGTCTATATTATATTAATTATACTATATAATATAACTTATACTATATACTATATAATATTCAATAGTATAATATATTTTAGTACTAAATATAATATAATATATACTATATATATAAAAAATTATATATATAATACATAGTGTTTAATAATATATAAGTGCATTAAATATATTGCATTTAATATATTTAACAATTAAAATATATTATAATTGAATTAATTATTATATTTAATATAATTAATACCGAATATTGCATTTAAATATTATTTATTATCATGAAAACCGATTAATTAGGGATGGATATTAATATTCAGTTAATGCGTTCGAACGGTATAACTTACCGTTCGAACGGCACTGCATATATAAGCCCATCCCGACGTCATTTTCACGCATTTCCTCCGTTCTAAGCCTCCAAACCGTCGATCTCCGCCGTTGAACGCCGTCTTCGCCGCCGTCAACAGTGCCCACTCGAAGCTCCTACCTCTAATAACCGGTATTTTTCATTTTTAAAGCATTTTACCGTTTAGATTTAGGTTTTTGATAGATTAATTGTTTAAGTTAGGGTAAACCGATTTATACATCAAAATAATCGGTAGATTTGCATAAATCCATGTTAGGAACGTTTATTTAGGTTTCTATTGCATTTATTTTGGTGTAAAATCCAGGGAATCGAAGGATTCCATGGATTTCAATGGCCGAGTCGACTCGGCCTGGAATCCCGATCGACACGAATATCGTTCGAACGCTATGCGTAGCGTTCGAACGATATAACTTAACGGTCGAACGGTTTATCTGAAACCGTTCGACCGTTACAGTAAACGTTCGAACAATTTAGCTTAACGGTCGAACGGTTTGTCTTTAACCGTTCGACCGTTACAGTAAACGTTCGAACGGTAATTAATATTATATTTATATTATTAATATTGATATTGAGAAATATATTTATTGTTTATAATGTTGTTCAGAATATCAAATATTATTAAATTGCTGTTTGTTTCAAACTACTGTAAATTGTTCTTTATTGTATTTTTCTAGTTAATGTTATATATCTAGTTTGTAATTATAAATTTCAGGTTGATTATAATGTCTACTTCTAGACCGGCACGTAAGCAACGCAATCTTGGTGAGAGTAGTAGTGGTCCAGTTCGGGAGAGGACAGTTTCACTGGAGCGACCAGTGAAGATTTTTGATTTCCAGAGTCTTCTCTGGGAGGGTCATTCATTGCCCTCAATATTCAGTGATCATGGTTGGGGACCTATCTTGGATGAACGGGAGGAAGCATGGGAGCCAGTCTCCTACATTGACATTGTTGCTGAGTCCTATAGAGAACTCGGCAGTGCCAGCGCAGATGATTCTGGGGCCTACAGTATCACTGTCCGAGGAGTACCCGTTGTATTTTCACGAGATGGACTTGCTGAGCATCTCGGTATTCCTAGGCTGCCAGATGCATATCCGAATGTGGTGCCTAGAGAGACTGATCCTTCAGTTGAGGCGGAGACAGCTGAGGAGGAGGCATCAGTTTATACTGATGAGGTCGATACCCTTGCTGATCACGAGGTGAGGGATTTGGTTGTCGGTCCAGATGCTCCACCGTATGACGGGACGAAGAGCATCAAACAGGCAGATTTATCTTCTTTCTTTAAGATATTAAATTTGATAATTGCCAATAACATTGACCCTCGGCAGCACAAGACAGAAGTTGGCATTGATCGGACTAAATTTATGATACGGGTCGCTCGTGGCATTCCTATCGACTTGGTGGGGTATATATTCGATAGGATTCGATCAGAATCTCGGTACATTTCGATGGATATACTACCATTCGGAGTCCTGATCACCCGATATCTACTATGTGCTGGTGTTGTGCCAGATGTTGCTGAGCGTAAACGGGAGCCGATGGGACCGATAAACAGCACCACCCTCTCACGCAGCACGGGACACTTGAGACTGCATTTTCGTGCACATGTTCCAGAACCAGTTGATCCTCACGGAGATGCACAACCGGGAGATCATGGAGTCTCAGCTGCAGCTGCAGAGACATCTACACGGGCCGAGGCATCAGTCCACAGTGTTACTCGTGAGGAGATGGCTGACATAGTGCGTGCAGCGATCAGCGAGCAGACATCAGCAGTGATTGATGCAGTGCGTATGGAGATCCATTCTGCTGTGTCTGAGCTTCGTACAGAGTTTGCTGTCATGTCTGTGACTCAGGTCACCATCAGTACTCGACTGACACAAATAGAGGAACGTATAGCTGTAGTCGAGGAAGTGTGCAAAGACTTGGGGTCTTAATTACTTTATGATAAATTTTATTTATTTATTTCTTGTTTTTTGTATGGACAATATTTTGTGTTTTGTAAATTCAGTATTTAAGTTATATGAAATAGTATTGTTTTATATTTTCTAAACTAATTCTTAATTTAGATTATTCATATTATTTAATTAACCAATTTTTTATAATTACTAGTTAATCTAAATATAATTTGGCAAAAAACTTAAAAAATTAAAACTCTGTCACCGTTCGACCGATTAAAATAACGTTTGAACGGTGAATATGCATCATTCGAACGGTTAATATTAACCGTTCGAACGGTTTATCTATTTCCCTCCAAAATATTTTTGCCTATCGCGCCAATATTACGTTCAAACGGTAAAAATTAAACGTTCGAAGGGTTAATCATTAACGGTCGAACGGTTAACTTATTTGGGACAAAAATTTTCATCCCTAAGAATACCGTTCGAACGCGTTCGAACGGTCTGGCATAACCGTCGTCATTTTGGAACGAAATTCAAATTTCATTCCAAAATCTCACTTTTTGGGACGATTTCCATTTCGTCCCAAAGTAATTTCATCCCAAAAAATGTTTTTTGTTGTAGTGAATCTTCTTTATCAATGGAAGTACTATTTCTTATAAAAAAAAAAAAAAAAAAGGAGCTGGTATAACTATCCTTTGATTAAAAAGTCAAAGAAAATAAAAACAATGGTAAACAAAATAAAGATAATCTAATAAAATATCAAGCAAATGACGTGTCCCACCACCGAACGTAATCGCTAATATGTAAATCAAAGATTGATGGCACTAGACGCTTGCAACCACTCTGATGCTTAATAAAGAATTGTGTATAATAACTCAAGTATATGATCAGAAGTAGTCTCAGAGTTACCTATTACTCATAAATATAGGCGTAGAGAAATATTGGATCAACATCACAATTATATTACTTTCACACGATACTTAATTAGCCATGCATCTTACCCCCAAATAATAGAAGTAATCTGCTCGCCATATTAGTGTTTATCTATTCTGTTAGTTGGCAAAATACCAGGCCTTCATAAGCCTTTAGCCTCTAGATTGGGTCATGTCTATCATCATAATTTATAGTTAGGTTGGGACACCATTGGACCCTCCAATATCAAGAATTTCAAAAATAATTTTTAAAATGAGAAAAACGTGTTGACTCTGTTTTTAAATCAACTAAACATAACAAATTAACTCAAATTTGAACTAATATCCATCTTCATTAAGACTAAATAAGCCATTTTACTATTTAATTTAAAAAAAAATAGGAGAATCTGTTCGGGTTGAAAAACTCGATTTCGTTCGAACTTCACCTTATTTGCGAAAATTCAAGTCAGGAATGGTTGAACAGAAGTGTACCATTTCGGGACGAGAAGCTTCAAATTCGGGTCAGATAATGTGGACAGTCCTAAATAGAAGAGAAGCTTCAAATTCGGGTCAGATAATGAACAGTCCTAAATAATAACCCATTTTAATATCAGAGACCAAGAAAGAAAAGATGAACGTAGTAGATGCAAATTAACATAAAAATCATATTTACAATTCAAGGATATGCAAATTCCATACACTATTTTTTTTTTAAATGGATAAGTTTAAAACTCACATAAAAAATTTTATCTTTTAATTATAAAAATTTTATCTATATTTTAAAAGAGTTGTTCTACTGGTAGTGAACAATTCACCCAAAAAGTATCCCAAAGAGTCAATTTCATTTTTTTATTTTTCTTTTCTTTTTTTATGTATTTTTTCAATCATTATAAACATTTTAAAAAATTAAAAAAATACAACATTATTTAAAACAATTCTTTAATCACTAAATAAGAAAGACAAAAATTTAAAAAAAAATCGAGACACTTATTCGAAACATTCTTCGGAATAAATAATATTTCTGATATTTTAAAAAAAATATAAAATTTACACGCCCTAAAATTACAAATTTAATTTCCCTTTTATTGGCATCCGATATGTAACCGAATTCCATAAAGCCGGATCAGGGGAGGGGACATTTCTGTCACATCGCATTCTATAACATGAGAAAAAGTCGGGACTCGGGTATGCGGGGCGCTTTCATGGAGGGAAGTGGGAATAACCGTCATTAACCATCACTCCATAACAAAGATAAGGAAAATACATGAAGAGTCAAAGAGTTTGAGATCGATAACCAAATACCCAGTGAAGTCTTTCAGAGAAAAGAGAAAAAAGTGGATGTTGCTGAGATAGACTTGGGAATTTGAGAGGGAGTGCGGAGAGAAATGGAAGGTTACGGAGACGAGGGTATAAGAAAAGGGCCATGGAAGGCAGAGGAAGATGAAGTCCTGCTAAACCATGTGATAAGGTATGGTCCCAGAGATTGGAGCTCCATTCGATCCAATGGTCTGCTGCAGAGGACGGGAAAGTCATGCCGCCTTCGTTGGGTCAATAAACTCAGAATTTCCATGATGGGTTTTTCTCTAATTATACTTTTATGTATAATAATGTTTGTTATCAGATATCTTTCCATGAAAATGGTGCTGTTTGATGAAAATGTTGATCATGGGTTGTCTCTCTTCTCCAATTGTACCATGAATCTATGAAAGTACTCACTACTTTCCCACCAATGTGCTCGATGAAAACGCTGATAATGGATTTCTCTCCTCTCCAATTGTTGTAAATATTGTGTTTCATACCATACACGCATGTATGATCTATAACCAAGAAATGGGTGATCATGGGAGTTCTCTAATTCTTTTTTTTTTTTTTTTTTTCCTTCCTGGTGCGTGTCTGATCTCCTTCAGTGGCTGCAAATTTTCACTAGAGGAAGAGAGGGTGGTGATAGATTTGCAGGCTTTGCGAACCAATGGGCTAAAATTGCAACGTATCTGTATTAAAGATTGGTATGTTTATTTCCGAAGAACTTTTCATTTATGTTTTACTATATTAAGCTTTTCTATTATTAGCTTGTGTTTGAAAGTTGTATCTTTGATTTTAATAAAATTTGTAAGTCTCAATGTAAGCATATATATCAGATTAATGAAAAATAAAAGGGTAGAACAATTAGAATCAATCTTCACATCGGAGATTGAAATTTCTCTCAAAAATACTCTGTTTTTCTCTATTTTGCCTCTTTGTTTAAAACTAACAAATGGCATCAGAGCAAACCAAGTTCATCTATGGGTCGAAAATGGCTACCTTTGGAGCAACAACTTCAGTTCTTATTTTCAATGGTGAAAGCTATGATTATTGGAGCATCAAAATAAAGACCTTTTTCCTATCTCAAGATCTATGGGATGTAGTGGAAAAGGGAGTGACAGTTCCAGCTCGGATTCAACTCAATCTAAGCAAGAAACTACTAAAGATGCAAAGGCTTTGTTCATCCTACAGCAGGCTGTGTCTGAATCAATCTTTTCAAGGTTGATAAGGGCTACCACTTCAAAGGGAGCATGGGAGATTCTACAGTTAGAATTTCAAGGAAATGTCAAGGTAAAACTCATCAAACTTCAAGGCTTTAGAAGGGAGTTTGAAATTTTAAAAATGAAGGAATTTGAAGTAGTAAAAGAATATGGTTCCAGATTAATTGAATTAATTAATCAGATGCGTGCCCATGGTGAAGAGGTGACTGATCAAAGGATTGTTCAAAAAATTTTGATTAGTTTACCCGAGATGTATGATCATGTAGGGGTAGCAATAGAGGAGTCTAAAGATCTACAAACACTGTCAGTTACTGAGTTGATGGGATCACTTCAAGCTCGTGAACAAAGGCTAGCAAGAAGGGGTGATGGTTCCTTGGAGCATGCTTTCCAATCCAAGGTGAATCTGAAAAATAAGAAAACAAAATATTATAAAAAGAAGTCGCAAACGGATTACAAGAATTCTGATCAAGCTCAAAAGTAAAGTAAGATGAAAGGGAAAATGGGTGAATTTCCTCCATGATGTATCTGCAAGAAAAAAAAAATCATTTAGAAAAAAATTGCTATCATGCTGGAAAGCCACAATGTTGGAATTGTAAAAAATTTGGGCATATGGAAAAAGGTTGTAGATACAAGAACAATCACCAAGCCAACTATTCAGAAGAAAAAGAGGAGAATGAGCATTTATTTTTTGCATGTCAAGCTCTCACTCAAGAAAAGAAGATCTAGTTTATAGAGGCAGTGAATATAACACCAAAGAATTTTTGAAAAATTTTGTGAAGCTAAGGGGATTGAGCATCAATTATTAGTGGCCTATTCTCCACAACAGAATGGAGTGTCCTAGAGAAAGAATAGGACAGTCATGGAAATGGCTAGAAATATGTTTCCATGGCTAGAAATATGTTGCATGAGAAGAAACTACCCAAGAAATTTTGGGGTGAAGCAGTAAACACTACTGTATTTTTACTGAATAGATTACCAACTAAAGCTGTGGAGAAACAGACTCCTTAAGAAGCTTGGAGTGGAATAAAACCCTCTGCAAGTTTCTTAAGGGTGTTTGGGTGTATATGTTATATTCATGTTCCATCTCAGAAAAGAACCAAACTTGAAGATAAGGCTGACAGAGGTGTATTTGTGGGTTATAATTCAATTTCAAAGGGTTTTCAAATTTTTAATTTGGAAACTAGAAACCTGGTTGTGAGTAGAGATGTGAGGTTTAATGAGAATGCTTCTTGGCATTGGGAAGCTGAGAAGATTGTTCAACTAAGAGTTGAGATATCAATTCAACCATCAACTGAGATGGAAGAAGAAGAAGCTGAAGTTGAAACAAGTGATACTCAGCAAATTCATACAGAAAGTCCCATTGCTACTCAAGTATTCTCAGATGATAGTAAAGAAGAGTCAACTCCCGAATCTCCAATAAGAAGAACAAGACTTCTTAGTGAAGTATATGAGCATTGTAATTATGCTACCCTTGAATCAAATAGCTCTACAGCAGTTTCAAATGAGGAAGTTTGGCAGAAAGCTATGAGAGAAGAAATCAGGATGATAGAGAAGAATGAAACTTGGGAGTTGGTTTATTTACCAGCAAATAAAGAACTTATTGGAGTAAAATTGATTTATAAGACTAGATTAAATCCGGATGGCTCGATCTTGAAGCATAAAGCAAGGTTGGTTGTCAAAGGGTATGTGCAACATGGAATATGTTGAGGGAAAAATGAGCGTATTGGCATATTCTTGTGAAAACCTGTGTAAAATAATGTTGTAACAAGTGTTGTTGCGGAAAGGCTTGAAAATTGGTCAAAGAAGTCAACTTCGCTCGACCCTCGCTCGATGGAGCGTTCGAGCGAACTTGGGCAGATTGCACCGCTCGACCTTCGCTCGACATACAACTCGAGCGAACTCAGGCAGATTCAACCGCTCGACCCTCGCTCAACATACAGTTCGAGCGAACTCAGGCAGATTCAACCGCTCGACCCTCGCTCGACACTAAGCTCGAGCGAATCCAGGCAGAGTGAGTCGCTCGACCATCGCTCGACACTGAGCTCGAGCGAACTCAGGCAGAGTCGACCGCTCGATACTCGCTCGACAGGTCGCTCAAGCGAACTTTGGCAGATTGTTTCGCTCGACACTTCGCTCGAGCCAATGTTCCAGATCACTAGGGTTTTGAACGCCTCATTTGATGGGAACTATAAATAGAACAGGTTAACTTCTGTTCTTGGTGTGAAGAATCAGAGCAAAAACCCTAAGGGCCTCCAAGAACTTCTTAGAGCAACCTGTCCCCCATTTGGTTGATTCTTTCTTGGATAAATATTTCTCCATCACAACACATTCAAAATCAACTCTTACTTGAGTCCATTGAAGTGGACATTTTTGTTGGCTGGAAGAGTCCGGAGCTGCCGTTGATGCAGAAATCGAGAGGTTCTAGTGGGAAGCTATAGGAAGGTCGGAGTTCCGACACTACATGCGTGTAGAGATCGAGTGGGTCACTCATTGTATTGCAAGCCAAGTTTAGCTACTACAAAGGTTTTGTGAGTGTCTCTAAATTGGTTGTAACAAACTAAAGTTTCTATAGTGGATTTGAGGTGGTGTCTTACACCCGGAGTGGTTTTAGATTTTGAAGATGTTCTTCAAATGAGTTTCCACTCCGTGAACAAAATCATGTGTTGATTATTTGTGTTATTTGATTCATTTATTAACTGCTTGTTTGATTTATTTTCAAAAGACCATAAAAATTAGATTACACCTATTCACCCCCCCTCTAGGTGTAGTGTTGTGTAGAAACACTGCTTTTTCAGAATAGATTATAATGAAACTTTTGCTCCTGTTGCAAGGATGGATACCATTAGAGCCTTAGGTTTTGCTTGGTAAGTGAAATGAAAATTTTGAGTTTAAGATGAAATATTAAAATATTATATTTTAATATTATTATTATTTTGGGATTTGAAAAAGTGAAGAAAAAATTAAATGATTTATTATATTTTATATGGAAATTTGGGAAAGTTGTAATGATGAGATGAGAATTTTAAGTTTGAGATGAAAATTTTTGCTTACCAAACCGAACCTAAGTCTCACTTGCTGCTCAAAAGGGCTGGAAAATATTACAACTAGATGTAAAATTAGCATTCTTAAATGGAGTGTTGGAAGAAAAGGTTTATGTGGATCAACTCGAGGGGTTTGAAAAGGAAGAAGATAAAGTTTATAAACTGAAAAAGGCTTTGTTTGGATTAAAACAGGCACCAAGGGCCTGGTATGGGAGAATTGATCAATATTTCTCTGAGAAATTCTTCAGGAGGAGCAAAAGTGAGCCTACTTTGTATGTAAAATCTCAAAACAATAATGACTTGATTGTTGTATCTCTTTATGTGGATGATCTGATTTTTACAGGAAGTAATGTTGGAATGATTGAAAACTTTAAAAGGGATATGATAGCAACTTTTGAGATGAGTGACTTAGGAAATATGCATTATTTCCTAGGCATGGAAGTGAGTCAAGAGGCTAAAGGAATTTTCTATTCTTAGAGGAAGTATACTGAAGATCTTTTAAGAAGATTCAACATGGCAGGTTGCAAATCAGTGGCTACTCCATTAATTCCTAATGAGAAATTGAAGAAGAATGATGGTGGAAAGAAAGTGGATGCATCAATCTATAGAAGTCTTGTGGGAAGCTTGTTGTATTTGTGTAACACTAGACATGATATCTTGTATGCCACTAGTTTACTTTCAAGATTCATGCAATAGATTCATGCAATGTCCTAGCCAAATTCATCTTGGAACAGCCAAGAGAGTTTTGAGATACCTGCAGGGAACTATCAGCTTTGGTATTTGGTATAAGAAACTTCAAATACAAAGCTGATGGGATTTACAGATAGTGATTGAGCAGGTTCTTGTGATGATCTAAGAAGCACTTCAGGCTACTGTTTCAGTCTAGGATCTGCTATATTTTCTTGGAGTTCAAAAAAGTAAGACAATGTGGCACAATCAACTGCTAAAGCCGAGTATGTGGCAGCTGCAAGTTGTGCAAACCAAGCCATTTGGTTGAGAAGAATACTTGAAGATATGGGAGAGAAACAATTGGGATCTGCTAAAATTTTTTGTGACAATAAATTAGCTATAGCAATTGCCAAACATCCAATCCAGCATTGTAGAACTAAACATATTGCAATCAAATATCATTTTTTACGTGAAGTTGAATCAAATGGTGAAATTGCTTTGAAGTTTTTTAGATCTAAAGAGCAACTTGCTGATATATTTACAAAAGCACTCCCAAGAGACAAGTTTCAGTTTCTCATATCACAGCTTGGAATAACTAGAAATCACATCAATGAGGAGTGTTAAAGATCAGTTAATGTGATGCTTATTTCCTAAGAACTTTTCATTTATGTTTTACTATATTAAGCTTTTTTATTATTAGCTTGTGTTTGGAAGTTGTAACTCTGCTTTTAATGAAATTTGTGAGTCTCAATGTAAGCATATATATTAGATTAATGAGAAATGAAAGGGTAGAACAATTAGAATCAATTTTCACGTTGGAGATTGAAGTTTCTCTAAAAAGTACTCCGTTTTTTCTCTGTTTTGCCTCTTTGTTTAAAACTAACAATCTGCCAGGAAGAACCGATAATAATGTGAAGAACATTTAGAGTAGCAAGCAAAAAAGGCTAGCAAGGATTCTGCAGACTTCAGCAACAACCCCCATATCACAGAAAAACAGAAGGGAGCTTCAGTCTTGCCACGATTGTTGTTAAGGGTCTAATGGTTGTCATTAGGACTGTTCATCCGGGTTACAACTCGGGAACCCGAGCCGGGAACTGGGTCTCAAAATCCGGCCCGAGTTAATCCGGATCAGACCCGGTCCGGAACTCGGATGTACCCGGATTTTGAAATAACCGGATTCTGGGTTCCGAGTCAAACCCGGTTTTTTTTTTTTTTTAGTGTCATTGTAGCCACTCTGATTATGACTATAAATTGATCAGGTTTTGCCATTTTTACAATAATTATCAAGATACAAACTAACCATAAAAATGATGGAATGCTATAAAAATTACAAGCACCCACTTGATTAACAAACAAAATAACAAAATAAATATGGAAAAACACATCCATAATACAACTTGAAGGATATAAAAACTGGTAAGATTTCTATATTCTATTTGAACTTTCAACCATTGTCCCAAGAATCACAAGTAAAAGTCCAAGAGGAGAGCTCTGTAGTGGATTATGGCAATTTCGAGCAAGCAGCCAACTCCAAAATAATCAGACATCATCAGATGTGGGCTTGCATTTCATCACAAATCTGGTTTAAAACTATATGTTTCTCAATGCATGTGCTCCTGTTACTGAGTTGAGTAATCAGCCAACATAACAGTAAAGGTTCTTGGAATAAGTTGTCCCAAATAGCATCAAATGAATTGCATTAAATGCACAAGTCCATAGAAAAAGATTATGACGAATCAAAAGAAAAACAAGATCTTCCATTATTATCCGTTCCAATTTTGTAGGCAAACAGACTTCATGTAGTCGATGGAGACAACTTTGACAAACAAGACGGAGCTGCTAAACGATTAGAGCTACCTGAATCCAGGGAAGGAGTCGTCAAAACAGATCATACTAAAACCAATATTTGAAGCAGAGTCTAAAAAAAAGGTAAGATCGTGAAATTTGGGTGAAATAAGATTGTGCTTTTGAGAATAAGATTAATTTCTGGAGTTGTGGATAGCATCAAATGAATAGCACGTGGGAACTTGAGTTTTTTATATCAAAATAATATTTGGCCAGCAACTTGGATTGGCCAAATTTGGCTAGTGAAAATGATCAAAGTTAAAAGTATATTGTATATTTGTTAGGTCCATTACAGTGAGTTTTTATACAACCTAGTAAAACTTTGGCTAAAATATAGCTAAGTTGATTCCAGTACTGCTAGTGCTATTAGAAACAAGCTGTACTAGATACCATTTTCAGGCATATTTTGCAGGAAACGACAGTAGATACATTTATTCCAAATGACAAAAAGATACTGCTTACCACAATGATTGCACTTAGCTTTTGGGTTATTGGGGTCAAGAGGTAGCACTTTCTCAAAATGTTCCCAAACCACCGATTGGTTACTAGGTGTTTTCTTGGATTTTTTGGGTAAAGGTGGGATGGAATGGGTAGGCTGTTGTGTATATGTGGATGAAGAAGTTGGTAGATTCTCATGCTCCTCCACATCAACTGAAAGAGAAAATGAGTCATTGCCAACCCTTTGAGTTGTACCGACATTACAACTCACAAAATCTTCTTCCATCTATTATTGAGTAACAAACACAGTAGAATAAAAAATCAAACACAGCAAACAAATAACTGAACATTATATAAACAAATCTAAGGGCCAATCTGTACTGTTCTAAATTTTGTTCTTTCTTTTGTATTACTGGCTGAAACATATCCATTAAAAAACAAAAAAGAAAAAAAAGAGAGAAAAAACAAAAGAGAACAAGGTTCTGTTTAAACAATCGATTTCTGTATAATAGGTATAAATAATGCTATCTATCTACATCAACCAGTTATGATAACTAATAAGTTCAGTATACAATAGATATACCATAAAGAGCATCCATCAACCACCTCAATCTATCTACATCAACCAGTTATTGAAAATTCATTGGTAGTTAGAGGTAATATAGAAATCAATAAAAAAGATTATTTAAAAGATATAGAGAAAAATTAGATAAGTGATGCATGGTATATTGCAAAAGTTATTACGTAAAATAGAAAAAGTGGGCTTTAGTGAGGAATTATAGATAACAAGTTACACCAAAACATTGGGAGTGCTCTAAGAATGTGAACTTAGAGCAGCTTTGTCCACAAAAACAAAGCAGATGCCCCATCTTTCTCAACTACCTAGATTAGCGATGAGCTATTAGTTGCCCAACAATCCTGATGGCCGTATACTAAATCATACGGAAAACATCAGAGTTGTAATACTTTTATCCTACCCATCGAATATCAGATAAGCTCAAACCCAATCACCAACAGAATTACACTTATAGTTCTTGGCATCATTGAACTCACCTCTATTTCTAGAAAACCCAAACAGAGGACAAAAAAAAAGGCAATATATAAGAAGAAAAATCCCTTAATAAAGTAATTTATAGTTAAAATGTGGCATTCAGGGAAAAAAAATGTGGCATGCATCCATCTAAAAGAATAGTAGTTTATCTTCCAAATAACTTAAAATTCTCTGTATTGAATTCATTAGTTCCAGGTGCCAAATTCTTGTGGGATCTAAAAGTTCAGTAGATCTTTCTCTTCCTAAGAGACCCATGCATGCTTTTCTAGTTTAAGCTAAAAGAAGAGACGACTTGAATAAGTAATATATGTGTGCTCTTGATAATAACCACTGCACTCTTGATGAGTGATTTACACGAGATGAGGAAATATGTTTTATGATTGCTTCCCTTTTGTTTCAATGGCTTCTCCTTTTTTATATAAAGGAACGTTAGATATAAATTTTAAATTTTAAATAGGTAAGTCTCGCCTCCATCATTTATAAATAAAATAAAATAAAAAAAAATTCAACTAAAAAAGAATAGTTTTGTTTACACTTTTTTAAAATAGAATTTACTTTTTTACAAAAATTTAAGTGAGATTTATCTATTTAAACTTATACACATAATTTCTCTTTTATATAAAAGAGAGTTCGTGCAGCTAAGAAGCAAGCTCCACTCTTTACTTTTAGAGTAATGTCACATCATAAAATGAAAAGATGATGATGACAAAAATAATAATAAATAAAATTTTTCTTACTTTTATTACAGTTGTAGCTTGCAATCCTTTTGTTTTTAATATTTTTTAGAGGACATAGCACGAGCTCAGTCTTGAGAAAGAAGAGAAAAAATTTCATTTTTTTCATTTATTTTTTTATATTCTTAAATTTTTTTTGGTTGAATCAAATTTCCAATGTCTTTTCTTATCTTTATTGTTGACATCATTCTACTGACATTAAAGGATCCACCGCGCTGCCTACTGTCAAATAACACTCTTCCAGCTAAAATCTTTCTATCAAAATGATGGCATCACTTTCGTTTTTTTCATCAGCTTATAACAATCAGACACAAAATGAACTCCTTGTCAATTGAGGGCATGTGTATGCAGTATAAAAACGACATCAATTTGTAAAAATAATTTTACAATTTGTGCTTCCAAACAGAATGGGAATTTCGGCAATTCCCACGAGGTCCAGGGTAGGGCTGTTCATCCGGGTTCCGACCCGAAAAATCAGGTAAACCCAAACTGGAACCCGGATTTGAAATCAGGACCAAACAACAGGACCAAACATGCTAAAACAAGATTAGATTTAAAATTTGTAAGGTATAAAATTTATATTCAAATACTTTCCTTATTGATATTTGCCCATAGCTTAGTAGTTGGCATCAACATCATCATGTGTTCTGTTTTTTAGAACTCACAGAAATCTGGACTCTTTCAATACTCTTAGCTTCTTTCTTGTCTCACAATTAGTTAAAAAGCTATAATACGAAGCTGATATACCACTCTTTTATACAGTCAAATCAAGCTACTAGAGAACTTAATTGCTTGTGATTCTTAAGTGGCTGTGCATAGTGAACTAAATCTACATGATCTAGATCCCTTGATCAATGATGATATCTCATGATTTAAAATATGTCATGATTCAACTTGTAGCCAAATGACAAATATGATATCAGAAACAATGGGCAGGACAAGAAGGTTGTAGAAATATGATATCACTGGGACTTACTCCTAACCCGTTGCATCAAGTTTTAAAATGACTTCAGGCCAAACCCCTAATTTACAATGAAATCAAAATATCCGTATTGCAAGTATTGGAAATATCCATTTTTCATACCAAAAATACAAGCACCAAAGACCCTACAAAGGGCAACCCAAGAGCCTCAAGGATTTCCAATTCAAGCTTTATACTTAATATCTATGCTCAGACTTAATTAAACACGTCTCTAAGTCATGTAAAACACTATTAAAGACTAATAGAACATCAACTGAAGGTCACAAAGACAAGTTCTCTCTGTACAACCAACATTAAAATTCAAACTGACATCATGAAACAAACCGAGCTCCATATCATTCAAAACACTATTTGCATCCAACCTAAACATCATCTATCATGCTAAGAAATCAAGATTTCAGAAAACCCCTTAGAAAAACACATTTTAACTTACTCCAAATCACACTCCAAGATTTCAGAATTCAAGCAAGGTTCTGTTATCTTGCAAACCCACATTTACACTAAACATCTTATGAAAATCAACCATCATACCCACAAATGTGAAATCCCCAATCAAACTCAGCCACAAATGTGAGCAGTTTTAAATTATGGGTAAGGACCCGAGATCAAAACACATCTAAATACCCCCCATATAGACACAAAACAAACACCCAAAAGTGTCGAGCATCAAATTTACATTAAAAAAAATAAAAAACGGGACAACTCTCTACAGAATATAGTAGACAAAAATCACATTAAAAAAAATCATCCATTTATTCCATTTCGAATGCAAAAAAAAACCCAAATAAACCAGAGATTTTGAACAAAGCAAAGGTAACATAGTAGAAAAGCATTTAAGCAAGACCCAGAGAGGAGAAAAACTGACCGAACAGCACGCAAGGATGAAAATGACCGAGCAAAGTGATGAAGACAATGGCACGAGGTGAGGAAGACGACGGCACGAGGACGAAGACCAGGTATGCGGATGAAGATGACGACTAGGGTTTCGGAGAGACTGAGAAAGGGCTTTCGGCGAGATGAGTGAGAGAGAGAGAGAGAGAGAGAGAGAGAGAGAGAGAGAGAGAGAGAGAGAGTGAGTGAAGAAGAGAGAGATCACACGGGTTGGGACTTGGGAGACGGCTCCAGAGACAACGAGAGATTAGGGTTTTTTTTTTTTTTAACTTTATATACAAACCTGGTTAACCGGGTTATAATACGGAACCCGGGTTTGAAACCCGGGTTCGAACCGGGTATATACGGTTTAGTAAATGCGGTTTTCGGCCCGGGTCAAATCCGGGTTGAAAACCATAACCGGGAACCCAGTTATCCGGGTTCCGGTCCGGGCCGGATTTTGAACAGTCCTAGTTGTCATGGTTTGGATGTAAATGTACCGATCAAAAGCTATTTATTGAATTTAGATTTATGTCACGTTAGAGTGTCTATGCAAAACCATTATTGACTTGGGGTTTTTGAACTAAAATATTATTTACTGAACCATTGGAATGTTATAAATGTGCCACAAAGTACAAACCCTATATTGTGCACGTACAGTTCATTTTCAGAGACACTAGTTTATTACTCATAATATAGTGTTTTTTCGTTGAATAATTTTTGCCTATTTATAATTTATAGGCTCCAAAGTTCAGTTCCTCATCGGAAGGAGAATCATCGTCAAGGGTTCAGTCATGTTCATCATCCTGCAATATCGAGAATACCGAAATGATCAGAATGGTGGCATTACTGGATCTTGTTAGCCCCAAGTTGCATAATTTCGATACAGACCTTATTCATCATGGATTCATCATCATGAATACCGAAATGATCAGAATGGTGGCATTACCGGATCTTGTTAGCCCCAAGTTACATAATTTCGATACAGACCTTATTCATCATGGATTCTCCCCGACTGAGAATAACCCTGCATGCATAGAGTCCCAAGCCCAAATCCCTCTTTCTGAGATCCCACAACTCCAACCAGACCTCACAACATTCTTACTAGAAACCCAAGAATTCATGGATAGAATTGAGGACCCCAGCAGTATATTTGACCTGTTTGGAACGTTGGACGCTTCTGGGCTCGGAAATGGAGCTAAACTTTCCATTGGGCCTCCATTGTTTGAACCCGTTGGAAGTTTCAGGGCAGCTGCTTTGATGACTTCCCAACAGACGTGTTTGATCATATTGAGCCACCTCCAAGACCTTTAGAGCGATAATTCGTCATTGCAATTGTTGTTATTCAGTGTTGCAGGTGGCTGAAATCTGCAGTACCAGTTTATTTGGGTGGAATATAAATTATTGTAACTACTGCAATTTGTACTAAAACTCTGTAAACTATTATATATTAATAGAAATCTATCTTTTTAGTGATCTATCAGTCTATGTCCATTAATAAGCTGTCACCAAGCTTCCTCTACAAGAAACAAGAGATGTAGCATCATAGTTCTGAGGCGCCTGACATCTACAGAAGAGCGATGTAGTATCATAGCTGCAGCGCCTGACAGCTATAAACGAGCGATGTAGTATCATAGTTGCGGCGCCTGACAGCTACAGAAGAGCGATGTAATATCATATCTCTGCGGCACCTAACAACTACAGAAGACCTGTAAAAATCCTACAGATTAGAGCTTGTCTGGTCTAAAACAGATGGCCACCGTTTTTGTTGACAAAAAAAAAAAAAAAAAAAAAAAAAAAAAAAAAAAAAGGAGGTTAGCGGCTTAATTTTGATGAATTCTCTACTAACTATATTATTTACAAGAACACTTAAAGTATATCGCTTAAGTTTTTCTAAGGAAGAGTTTTGGAAGATTATTTACTTAAAATTTTAGGTTTGGAGAGTATGTCAATACAACTTGACCAACATTGTAGAAAGAATTATAATATAATTGTTTATTAAAGTAAAAGAGTTAAAGAATGACATAATCTCAAAGGTAGATATAGACGGGATAGACAACAGGTTGGTAAGCAACATCTCTTCCTTAATTGTAACAGTCAGCTAGAAATTCAATTGTGAAATTTCTATTGGTTTTAGGAATCTCATGAAAACTCCATAAGTTTTCACGAATCCATTAATCGTATAGGTTTTAATCTAACCATATAATTAGTGTTATTACTCACTATGGTATCAGAAGTGTGGAATTTCCAAATTAAGTTAGAAAAGTTTTAATTGGACACCTTAGCATTGATTTTGGCTAAGTAATTTCATCCCCCACATGCCTAATCAGATGTCGTCAAGAGGATCTAGAAATTTCTAGAAGAAAAAAAAATCAAAGAGCTACCTCACTCTTCCAAGTCTATATTCTACCATTAGAAAATATCTTGAGCTGATATTTGTGGATATTTTTGGGTAAAAATATCTTGAGCTGATTTTTGTGGATATTATTGGGTAAAAATATCTTGAGCTGATATTTGTAAATATTTTTGGGTAAAAATATCTTGAATTGATTTTCGTGAATATTATTGAGTAAAAATATCTTGAACTGATTTTTGTGGATATTATTGGATAAAAATATCTTGAACTTATTTTTGTGGATATTATTGGGTAAAAATATCTTGAGTTGATTTTGTTGGATTTTGAATAAATCCAAGATCACCAAGATCTTTTGTCAAAATTGTGAAGAAAATTAACCAAAAACATACCTCCAACTTGTGATGAGTTTTCCATGGAGATCTAAGAGTTCCTGCAAAGAAGAAAGAGAATTTTTTTTTTTTTTGTTTCTATGGAACGACTACTCTCTACCCCTTTTCTTTTTGGTTTTTCTCTCTCTATTTTTTGTGTGTTTGTCAGCCCTTACTTATTAAAGAGATGAGATGAAAGGGCCAGACAAAAGAAAAACTCTAATAGAACTCAATGGGTTAATTCTATTTAATTGGGGTGAGAGTAGGGGCTTCCATGTGTCTATAAAATAGTCCATCCCATTATGGGCTCAATGATTAAAGTATAATACTAGTCCATTATAAATAAATACAACAATCTCTCACTTGGATAGCATTATAATTAATCACAACATAAACGCAAACACTATTTCCATAAGAAGCCCAGAGGCAAATCTTAATGTCTTTAAAACAATAGGCCTTGTCTAAAAAATGCAATTGTAGTACCTAATCTAGTGACTATATCAACAGGATATATGACACCAAACTTATACTCACAACCACCTAACTCAGGCATAGACTAAATAGATTATCTCTGATAGGTAATAAGCCTTGTCCACAATGCGCGTGACTCAGACACAAGACTAATCAATATGTCTCAGTACATAAAGTATGTCCTGTATAAAATACGCGTGACTCAGGCATGAAACCAAACATAATGTCTCATTACATAAACAATCGCCTTGTCCAAAATGTGCGTGACTCAGGCATAAAATTAATCAAAATGTCTCAATACATAAAGTAAGCCCTGTCCAAAATGTGCGCGACTCAAGCATATATATTGACATGGATATATTTAAAACAGAATATGAGCATAAACTATATAAGCAAATAATCAATGATCACATAACTCCCACTAACTAATTACAATAGAAGACTCTAACAATCCCAAATGAGTCACATGCTCCTGAAACAATTTTGGAGCTAAACCTTTAGTTAATGAGTCAGCTAACATGTGTTCTATGGAAATATGCTCAACACAAATACAAGACTCTGTTATTTTCTCTCTAACAAACAAAAACTTAATATCAATATGTTTGGAACGAGAAGAACTTCTGGTGTTTCGAGAGAAAGCAACTGCTGCAAAATTGTCACAAAATATCTTCAGCGACCTCGAAATGGTGTTCATCACACCTAGCCCCAAGATAAAGTTTCGCAACCATATAGCCTAACATGTAGCCTCATAATAAGCTACGTACTCTACCTCCATTGTAGAGGAAGCTGTAAGTATCTGTTTGATACTTTTCCAAAAAACAGCTCCTCCTGCCATCATAAAAACATAACCAGAAATGGATTTCCTGTCATCTACACAACCTGCAAAATCAGCATCAGAGTATCCAACTATATCAAGAATGTTAGATCGCTGATATGTAAGCACTAGGTCTTTAGTGCCTTGCAAGTACCTAAGTACTTTCTTTGCAGCCTTCCAATAAGCCAAACCAAGATCACTCAAGTATCTTCCAAGTACACCAACAACATAAGGTATATCAAGTCGTGTACATACTTGAGCATAGATCAAATTGCCCACAACTGATGAATAGGGAATCGTTTGCATTTGAGTCCTCTCATTATCATTCTGAGGACATTGAGACTTAGAAAACTTATCACCTTTTACAATAGGTGTTTTCCCAGGAGAACAAGAATGCATATTAAACCTACTTAAAACTAGATCAATATAGGTTTTCTGAGACAATCCAAGAATGTCTTGAGTTCTCTCACAAAAAATCTGGATGCCCAAAATATAAGAGGCCTCACCAAGATCTTTCATATCAAAATGAGATGATAACATGCGTTTTGTCTCAAACATAAGCTCAATATCATTTGTGGCGAGTAATATATCATCAACATAAAGAACAAGAAAGATATACTTACTCCCACCGATCCTCAAATATATGCATTGATCAACAAGATTATCCTTGAAATCATAAGAGGTAACAATCTCGTCAAACTTCAGGTACTATTGTCTCGATGCCTGCTTAAGCCCATAAATGGACTTATTAAGCTTACATACCATGTGTTCCTTTCCTTCCACTTGAAAACCATCTGGTTGCATTATGTACACATCCTCAAATAGATTTCCATTGAGAAAAACTGTTTTGACATCTATTTGATGCAGCTCGAGATCAAACTGAGCTACTAATGCCATAATAATCCAAAAAGAATCTTTGGTAGAAACAGGTGAGAAAGTGTCTTTATAATCAATACCTTCTCTTTGGTTAAAGCCCTTAGCAATAAGCCTAACTTTATACCTTTCTATTTGACCTTCAGAATTATACTTGGTTTTAAAAACCTATTTGCAACCAATTGGCCTACAGCCACATGGTAGTTCAACTAAGTTCCATACACCGTTTCGACACATTGATGCCATCTCATCATGCATAGCATCTATCCAATATGAAGATTGAAGACTATCAATGGCCTCATTAAAAGAGGCTGGATCAAGAGACATACCAATATTAAACTCATGCTCCTGCAAATAGACAATATAATCATCAGAAAATGCTGATCTACGACTTCTCTGTGATCTCCTCAAAACAATATCATATGTTCTCATATCAACATCAACTATAGCATCAACAACCTGGTCTTGGACAATAGAATTGGTTCCCTCTATCAATGGTGGTGTAGTAATTGCTAAAGAAGTAACCTGAACAGGTATAACAACACGCTCCTCTCTAAATACAATTTCACGTGTCGCTGAACTCTCACTGTCACTAACATCCTCAAAGAAGATGGCTCGATCTGATTCAATAATTCTAGTAACATTAGAAGGGCAATAGAATCTAGAGCCTCTTGATCCCACACAATAACCAACAAAATAACCAATAATGGTCTTAGAATCAAGTTTCTTCTGCTGAGGATTATAAGGCCTTATTTCTGCTTTACAACCCCAAACACGGAAATGATGTAAACTAGGTCTCTTACCTGACCATAACTCATATGGAGTTTTAGGAACTGATTTACTTGGCACTTGATTCAAAATATATGTAGCAGTTTTTAGAGCCTCACCCCACAAAAATTCAAGCAAAGGGGAATGACTAAGCATACATCGCATCATATCCATGAGAGTACGATTTCTTCTTTCTGTAATACCATTCTGTTCAGGAGTTCCAGACATTGTGTACTGAGCCTCGATACCACATGCCTCGAGAAATCTAGCAAAAGGTCCAGAATTTCTACCAGCTTCATCATATCTCCCATAAAACTCACCTACTCTATTTGATCTTACCGCTTTGATTTTCTTATTTTTCTGGAGTTCCACAGCAGCCTTGAAAATCTTAAAAGCTTTCAATGAGTCTGATTTTTCTCGAATGAGCTCAATACAACCATAACGAGAATAATCATCAATAAAGGTAATGAAGTATCTATAATTTCCTAAAGCGGCAGGTGAAATGGGACCACAAATATCAGTATGAATTAAATGTGGAATCTCCTGACTTATACTAATCTTTTGCTTTCTGGTTTCCACTGGAAGTTTCCCTTTAATACAAGCAACACAAGTTTCAAAATCAGAAAAATTCAAGTCAACTAGAATGCCATCTTTAATCAACCTTTCCAATCTTTTTCTAGAAATATGACCCAACCTTTTATGCCACAACATGGAAGAATTCTTATTGGATCTAGTACGTTTAGAGCCAACTATAGTATTCACAATAGAAACACTAGAAGAAGTAGGATTTAAAGCAGGAAGTAAGTCGATTTTATACAAACCATCATACAAGGTAGCAGTACCAACTATAATACAGCCATAAAAGATTGTAGATTTTCCATTTCCAAAATGAAAAACATATCCACATTTGTCCAAAAACAGACACAGAGACTAGATTTCTTCTGATGGAAGGTATAAAAGCAGCATCAGACAAGTTCAAAATATGTTTAGAAGCCAAAATAAGTCTGATTGTACCAATGTATTCAACTTCAACCTTCACCCCATTGCCCATATTTACTACTAACTCTGTGTCATTTGGTCTTCTGCGATTCCTTAGTTCTTGCAAAGAATTTGTAATGTAAATGGTTGCACCAGTATCTAGCCACCAAGTATCAGAAGGTACATCGACTAGATTAGACTCAAAACACACTAGTAGCGAACGTGTACCTTTCTTATCTAACTAATCCTTAAATCTCCTACAATCAATCCTCTTGTGCCCAAGCAAATGACAAAAGTTGCACTTTCCCTTAAAAACTTCCTTCTTAGGCCCATTTGGAATACTCATACCAACTTGTTGAGGAGGTTTTCCATATTTATTCGTCTTATAGAAGTTGTTACTATTACTCTTGAAGAACTTCTTCTTCCCTTTATCAACAGTTACCATAAAGGCAGCATGAGAGTTGGCCTTTCTCATCATCTCCTCTTCTTTAGTTACAATAGTAGTCATTTCACTCAAGCTCCATTCATCTTTCTGAGCATTATAAGTGGTCTTGAGTGCATCAAACAGAGGTGGCAAAGATTCAAGTACTTGCCATACAAGAAAGCTATTTGCTAACTCAACTTTCATTCCTTTGAGCTTATTAAATAAATGAGTAAGCTTCATGATGTGCTCTCGGACTCCACTAACCCCATCATAGGTTGTGGTTGTAAGAAGTTTCATTAAAGTTCCCTTCTCTGCCTTGTCAAACTCAATAAATTTCTTCCCAACGGCATCAAGATATTCTTTAGCACTATCAATATCAGATATGCTCAGCCTGATAGACTTGTCAATAGTATACTTCATAATCATGAGACAAGTCCTATTAGAATGCATCCATAGCTCATAACGAGTCTTTTCAGCTGCAGAACTTTCACTAGTGGGCTCAACAGGCGCATCGATCCTCAAAGCCAAATCCAAATTCATAATAGCCAAATTAATAGTGAGAGACTCATACCAATCCTCATAATTGGTTCCCGTCAGACTCTTGATGGCAGATAAAGAGAGAGACATAGCCGCATTGCCATAAGCTGAGGAGAATATAATAAAAAAAAATTATTATGCATGTGGAATAAGAAACATGCACCCATAAATGTCTCAAGGCAATCTTATATCCATGCCAGAGTCTTATTTAAAATAGACTCTTACATACTATGCTAGAGCTCAAGATACATTAAAAGATTCTTACGCATGATAAAACAGAATAATTAAATATAAGGACTTAAAATGACCCTCTACCGAGAGGATAGGACTAGGTCACCAAGTGCCAAGTACTTAACTATTATCTTTATCGTCCTAAGTATCTTATCAAATAATGATTTGCCGACAGGGTAAATTCACTATTTGTATGAATCTTAGTATAATATCATTAAGCGAAAGCATGATCAATAATAACAACTCCGATAATTTGTTATTACTAGTCCCACAAGAGGTGGGTACATAGTCACTCCAAACTATCGGTATTACAACAAAATGACATAATCTCCATATATGATTCTTTATTTCGAGAATAAAATTATAAAAAAAAAAAATTCAAATAGTACAACAGTACTATTATACTACATTTTTTTTATTTTTTATTTTTTAATAACAGGTCAAACCGGGTGGTCAAACCGGGTCAAATTGGGTGGTCAAAACCGGCCCATATATATAATCCATCAACCCATAAATATGGGCTTTGTCCATATTTACTATTCTCAAAACTATTCCCTTAGACAAGGGTCTAAATAACACATGGGCCAGATAGTTATAATAAACTCAATCCAAAACTCATGACTTGAATCAAAACCCTACCCAGATAATTAACATGTCTAACCTGAGTTACTGTAGCAAAAAAGGATTCCGGTGCCGTAACTATTTCGGACACTATTCCGGCCACCGGATTGGCCATCCGAACCGTTTTTCCAGCCGATCTGGATGAGGGGATGCTGGTGAGGACATTTCCGGCGTCCTCCCAAGTCTCCGGTAGTCCACTTTAGTAAAAAATGAAGATACAAAAAAATAAAAATAAAAAATTATTTTGGCCACTAAAAGTGGCGGTTTTTGACATTTCCGATGAGCTGCACACCGGTATTGGCAACAGAAAACTCAAAAAAGAAAAGTTTTGGTCACCCAAGAACTCCAAAAAATAAAAATAAAAAGATGAACTTGAGTGGTGATGAAAAAAAATACGAAGAATAAATATTTCACAAAACAGTAACATATTTCCTCACAAATCTGACAAGGAGGCTCTGATACCACTTGTTGGATTTTGAATAAATCCGAGATCACCAAGATCTCTTGTCAAAATTGTGAAGAAAATTAACAAAAAACATACCTCCAACTTGTGATGAGTTTTCCATGGAGATCTAAGAGTTCCTGCAAAGAAGAAAGAGAATTTTTTTTTTTTTTTTTTTTTTTTTGTTTCTATGGAACGACTACTCTCTACCCCTTTTCTTTTTGGTTTTTCTCTCTCTATTTTTTCGTGTGTCTGTCAGCCCTCACTTATTAAAGAGATGAGATGAAAGGACCAGACAAAAGAAAAACTCTAATAGAACTCAATGGGTTAGTTCTATTTAATTGAGGTGATAGTAGGGGCTTCCATGTGTCTATAAAATAGCTCATCCCATTATGGGCTCAATGATTAAACTATAATGCTAGTCCATTATAAATAAATACAATAGATTTTGTTAGATATTATTGGGTAAAAGAGACCTACACTCAACCTCACTCCAGCCTCATCCCCTTTCATAACTTGTGCATAAATATCTCCAACCCACTCCCCATGAAATTATCTTCCTTTACACTTTTCATTGAAAGAACACCAAATACTCTCTCGGATAGCTTTTAGGTGTTCTTTTGCAGGCCCATTTCAAAGCTTTTGTAAGTGTTATCATAAAGTCTTCATACAAGTTGTTCCTTTTTTAGTTTAGTTTACGTGGATATCTTATTTATTCTATTTGAAGATCATTTGGTCAGTCAAATATTGTTTAAACTCTAGAAATGTCATTCTAGGAGATAAACTGGAGAATATGTTATATTTTAGAGTTTTTGACCAAGCTAATGGATAGATCTTGGTCTGAAATTTTTATGGAGTATTGTTAACATATGTATATGATTATTGGTTGAGGATTTGTTACATGATTAAAGGTTTTGATGAAATATTTTCTTAGATCTAGAAACTTAGAAACTGGAAGAGGAAAAATAGTTTCTGTTTTGAGAAAGTTTAAATCTTTGGTGATTTAAACCTATTTCAATGGTTTTGATAATTTTATTGGAGGATCTTAAGCCTCTTATATACATATTAGAATATTATTTTGAAGATATTTGATGTTAGTTTCAAAGATATGAAATATTATGCAAAGATATGTTCGGATAGGCCAAAGTGTAGATGTTCTTGGCTCAATTTATGTTTTGGTTAATATTTAATCATGTGATCTTGAATTAGAAGCTTATATATATTTTAGGACATATTTTTAAATCATGTGATGATTTTTTTTTAATATCACATCTTTATAAGTCATAGATCAAAAGGTTAATCAAAATAAGTTAGAAACAAAAATTAATGGAAATAGCATATGGGAATTTCGGGTCTATGGAGTTTTAATATTTGTGATTAGTTTTAAATTTTTCTAAATTGATATTTGAGTTTAGGATAAAATTTACATGAGGCATGTAAATTTTGGTGACTTTTGGAGTTAGCATGCAAAATCCTTAAGTTAAGGGTAAAACGGTCATTTTTCTACATGTAGAGGGTAAAATGAAAATTTTACTCTTTAAGTTAGTATTTTCCATATTTCAAATTATTAGTGATTTAATTCTAACTTTTAGAATCACTAATTACAGTTTCTCATGATTGCGCTTGAGGTTTTATAAGAAACGCGGAGATCAAGGTAAGTTAACTTTTAACTTACTAGCAGTCTACTGTATATGTGTACTAAGTACAGGAACTATAGTATATGTATATGTGTTATCATATATATCATGTCATGTTCACTGTTGCAAGTATGTCATGTTAAGTATGTTTCCGTTACATATGATATCATGTTACGAAATATTGTGCGTTACGTGTTTAAGTCATGTCATGATATAACCCTATTTCAATTTGGTCATGTCTTTCAAGTTATGTTCAAGTCACATTATATTACGTCAGGGTTTATGAATTTGATTATGCATTCATGTTTTTACTATCATCCATGCATCATTAGCCTGTGTGGAAGTTTTTTGTTAACTTATTGAGATTTGTGATCAAATCTCATTTTGGTAGTCTCAGCTACCATTCCCCCTGAATGGTAGATCTTGTTACAGGACCTGAAGGAGAATCAGGAGCTGACCAACTAGACACAATTGACTGAGCGACGGTGTGATATCAATGTTAATATAGTAGTTAACATAAATTACTACTTGTACGATAGAGTTGCATCTCCAGTACTATTTGAATCATAACCATTTTGGACTAGTGTGGTAATCTTAGTTGTTCAATAGGTCTTTATGTATGAAGTATGTTTTAAGCATTTGGGATATTTTCAATTTGGTGCATAGTATTGCTAAAGAAAAAAATTTATCCACTGCGAATATTGTATAATGTTATATGCATGTTAGGAATATTGCATATTATATGTCATGAACGAGGGCAGGTAACCTTGTGTTGCATGTCTCGACGCTTCAAATGTCCGTCTGATTCCAAACGGAATTTAGGGGCGTCACATATATCTTTCCATCAGTTTAAACTTTTAGAACAAGTAATGATTTTCCATAATATCAAAGTAAACATCCTAAATTCTTACTTTTTATTTGGTCTATACATGATTGTGATATTCCATTTTTATCAGTCTGATTTTCTGTGTAAATGCCCTGGCCATCAGCATTTCATAATCACACTGCAATATATATCCACCTCTAGCTGTCATCTGTTGCTCGCAGCTCAGTTCTAGCTGATGCTGCAATCTGTTAATTAATGTGGAACTTTCAACAGATCATCCTATATCAGTCGATCTCCTTTTAACGTACATCAGTTTATTTGTGGTATTCTCTGTAATGTTCATGTGGTCAACATGGTCTCTGTTTTCGGCTTTATTAATAGCAGTGATGTATTAGAGGTACACGACAAACCTGCGAACAAGTGCAAATTACAGGCAAACGAGTCATAAACTAACCCAACATATACACACACCCAACTGCTACACCAAGAATATCATATGCACCTGTCCAAGGGCCAAAACCAAAACATATTCAATCAACTAGTTTGCAAAAATACATAGACTTATCTGCCAAAAGCATACAATTATATATTGAATCAACATTCCTTTTTTTGGTGTGAATCTGAAATGACATGCGCGCTGAGAACAAGTTCTTTATTCTTAGGTGTTGTCAGGCCATGTATAATCATTCATATTTAGGCAGTCTTGTTAATTGTCTTGGACAAATATACAAGAACAACTTCTTCATTCTAATGATGTTGTGAACACACCAAACTAGGTTTTGGAGTTCTGGATAGAATAACAAAGGACCAAATTCTCATCCAGTCTTCTGGATATATATGCTCCATAAAAGGTGATTCCTGATTTAAAACTATCAGTTCTTCTCTCAGTTCTACCTATACGAATAAATCCAAACAACACTTGCTTGTGATTCAAATGGCACGTTCACTTTGACAGGCTGATCAGGTTGGACGTATTGTACTATATATATATATATATAAAGGAGAATCCTTTCCTTTCCTTCTGTTTTTTTTTTTTTTTTTGGTACTTCCTTTTTTGGTTGGGGGGGGGGGGGGATAAAAATAATCTTTTGCATGTGTAGACCTTCCCTCAGACCAGAAATCTTCTGCTCGCTTCCTATTAATTCATCATGTTTTGCGCTTCAATCCACTCACAAAACTACAATCATGAAGAACAACACAGAGAAAACATACAGCCATCAAAACCAGCATCGGATCGACACTACGTACGATGAATAAGCTGTAATGAGAAACAACACAGACGTTCATCATCATCAGCCTGCTGCTCCTAAAAAGCCTAAAAGAAAATAAGCAATCCCTTAAGGTACTAATAAATAAAACTATGTGGAGCCTAGAATTAATAGATCTTCTACAAGATTTGATCATAAGATTATTATGATCTGTAATGTTGGGGCATATAGTCCAGCTTTGGCGTGATTAAATCCCAGATAACGAACCCTATCTCCCGTTCATTAGATTACTAAAATAATAAACAGTATTCAAACTCCAACACACTACGTACATTCAACTTCCATACATATAACCATGTATATATATGCAGGAAATAACAGCATATATAGAATATTGTTGTTGATTTACATGTTCAAAGTGACATCAAATTATCAATATTACGTACCCAACTACATGATTTTTAAAAAAGAAAAAAACATACTTAAAAATCCGGTCACATATATATGCATGATATGGATTGGTTTCAAATGAAGGCTTTATTATTTTTAATTTAAATTTTGTTAAGAGATTCTGTTAAGAAATGATATGCATGACAATTGACAAAGCACATGATCATGGAAGAAAGATGTTTTAATTTCAAGGCTATGTAGACAAAGATGGCCCATCCATCTAATAGCTAGCTAGCTCTAGCTTCTAATTAACTCACCTGTCCAATTCCTTTAATTTCCCGCCTCTATTTTTGATGATGAGTTAAGATCAGCGAAGTATCATTCCTTGCAGGCTACGACGGTTTAACCATCAGCATGTACCATTCCTTGCGGCTTAGATGGTACCATGTCTCCTTTCAGGCTAATCAATACGTAGAAATTAAATTAAAATACAGATCAATGATATATTTAGAATTGACATGTAACATGCAGTGGTAGTTGTATGCCCTACGTACCCACGACAAATGTTTTCATAGCTCGGAGAGGTGTAGTTTTCCAGGCCATTCAAGCTTTGCAAAAGTAGTTGCTACCAGCCACTTTTAAAAGAAAAGTAGGGTCGCGTCTTTACGTAGCTAGATCAATTAATTCAACTTTCCATAGAGTCAAGGACATATTGCGTGTGGGGCATAGTTTTCAACTTTTCAAGATTTAATTCTCATGTTTTAAAAGTTGATCGGGGTAGTAAAAGTCTTGGTACTCTTGGTGCTATGTCTTCTTCGCGTCTCCGATCAAGGCCCGTTTGGATATTACTAAAGTATTTCATCTTGAATTATTTTATATCATTTTATTATTATAATTTTTTTAAATTTTTATATAAAATATAATAAATAATTTAATTTTTTTTAATTTTAAAATAATAATAATATTAAAAAATATATTTTAACAATAACTACAAGAAAAATAGATATTTATGATCAATTTTTTTTAACGAAAATGATTATTTTCAATGAAAACAGACTTATTTTAATTGGAAATAGATATTTTGTTATAAATAACTAACCGCAAATAAACAGTTTTCTAATAATAAATATTTTATTCAATTTTTAATTTTAATTTCAATTCATCTTATATTAACTCACTATCTACATTATATGAATGGAGGGAAAATAATGGAGCCACGTCCCTGATATAAGATAGACTCAAAAAGCTGTAAATTAGGTAGGAAACTTAATTTGGTAATTAGTAGATGATCATACAAGAGGTGATGGGCAAAGAATCCTCTAATCATCATTAATCATCATCGAATATGTACATTCTATTCTCATTTATCATTAGGACGTACGTACTTCTTCATTGTACTGAACAAAAATGATTTGCAAAAAAAAAAAAAAAAAAAAAAAAAAATGCTCTCCATGTATGGGAATCATTGTGTAAAGAAATGATACATGATTGCTCTATTATTATTTTTATTATTCTTTTGGCAAAACTATGGACACTTGCGGTCATTCAAATTATCCCTGTTTAAGATAGATAACGCAACCATTTAAATAAAGTTTAAGTGATCATCACATTCTAATTTTTAATTTGTTGTAAGATAATGTTTGATCTATATAAAAATTTAAAAGAAATGATACTTTCAGTCGTAAATATCAAAGCGCCATGCAATCATTTTGAAAATAAATAAATAAAAAAATAGACTCACATAAAAAAGAAATTAATTTTTTAATAATAAACTCCACTCCTTTTTCAAATTAATTGTATGGAATAAGCATAATTTTAATAGGAATGGAACCCTAATCTTTCCCGCAAACTTAAGAGAATTTTTAAACCTGAGGTGAATAAAGGTTTGACAGTGAAAACTGAACAAAATGATTTGCCTCTAGTATAAAAATTCTCATTCAAATTAACCATGTCAATTAGGGTACTTTAGGATAGATAACGTACGTAACACATTTAAATAAAGTTTAAGTCATCATATTCTAATTGTTAATTTGTTTTAAGAAAATGTTTGGTCTATTTAAAAAATTTAATGAATTAATGATCGATTCATTACCTGTGGAACTCATCCGATAAGCATAATTTTAATAGGAATGGAACCCTAATCTTGCCCACGAACTTAAATGAATTTTTAAATGTGAGGTGATAGAAGGACGTTTGAACGTGAAAACCGAAGAAAATGATTGTCTTAATTGACATAAAAATTCAAAGGTCCATCAAAAAAATGGCTTGTCTTCAGAATATGTTTGAGGGTTTAACTTTACCCAGCCACCTAGCTATATTGATAATGCAGATATTTTTTGAGCTATATCCACGCGGTTTCCTTGCCAGACATGTCCTTAAATTGATTAGCCCCATAAAAGTAGGTGCGTGCCAACTTTGAAAGTGAGATGTTTTGAAAAGACAACAAAAGACACCCCACCTACTAGAAAGAGAAGTTCTTACTTTTCTATAGAAAAACAAATCTCTCCGTTTGTTTTTGTCGAAGAGGAAGGTGTGAGTTCCGGCTCCACCTTCCTCTCCATCTCGTTTTTTTTTATTTTTCCGTTCCTTTTCTACTACTTTTATATGAATATGTTTATACAGTAGTGTTGTTCCACCGGTTCGGATTTGTTGGGAATTTGGATCTCCCAAATTCACTCTCCTAGGATCTACTCTTTGCAGGAGTAACAAGAAAAATAGAGAAATAATAACAACACAAGATTTTATGTGGAAACTCCTAAATAGGAGAAAAACCATCAGACTAAGAGAAGAAAATACACTATGTGAAAAATTATTACAATCACATAATTTCTCTCCTCACCCCAAACACACTCACAAAGTTTTCCTCACTAGAAAAATTTTAACTCACACCTCTTCCCATTTTACAAAAATAGACAACAAAAGAATTTAACTAGAGTCAAAAGTTACTAGCTAAGCATTTGACTGGTGCACTTAAACTAAGAGGCTAAGCCTCTTATTTATAAGCCTTGAGAGCTTGCTCCTTCCCATTTCCCACCCATGTGGGACTAACCAAAGGAGCAAAAAGTCCAACAATCTCCACCTTGTGACTTTGACTGGTCCCACAGCCAAGTTCTACCTCAATGAAGATCTTCATAACTTCCGCTATTATGCTTCACCATAAAAGCATACCCACTTAGAATAAACCAATTCCAAGCATTTCACTTCGTTCCATATCGAAAACAACCTTGCTGAAAATTATGGTGTAACTTCCACGTTTGGTTTTTCTGGAAGTTCATCAACCATCGACATGAATTTCTACCACACACCTTGCATCAATGCCAAACCAATGCCTGTGTGCAAACTTGTGGACCCGCTAATATTAACACATCCTCTATCATGGCAACTTTGGAAATTAGCGGTATGCCATAAGGATGTACATGTCTCTTTTTAAAGATCAAAATCTTCCATGGAGAGAGACACAATATTAGCATCAATATCAGTATCTCCATTTACTGACTTGGAGCCACTTGCCGAACCTACTCCAGCTCTTGGACAATTTTTCTTGACGTGCCCAGATTGTCTACACCCCCAGCAGACTACTTTCTTCTTCATGGAGTTCTTCATCTTCCCATTTCCAGCTGTTACCATTACTGAGTTCTCAAGTAGAACATTACTTCTACTACTTAGTCTTCTCTCTTCAGAAAAGATTTTACTGGTAACTTCTAAAAAAATTATTTTCTCCTTCCCATGTATCAAAATAGGTTTCATGTGCTCATAGGAAAGTGGAAGAGACCAGATGAGTCTCAAGGCTTGATCCTCATCATCAATTTTAACTCCAATAGATTCTAGCTCAGCGACAATGCTATTGAGAACACTTAAATGATCTGAAATAGTTGTATATTCACTCATCCGCAGTGTATGAAACTGCTCCTTCAGGTACACACGATTTGAGACGCCCTTCGTCTGATACAACTCTTCAAGTTTTTCCCAGAGTACTTCCTTTGCCGTAAATATTCCATGCACATTTGCAAGAACATTTTTGGCCAGGCACAGACGTATCGCACTTGCTGTTCTCAAATCCAGATCCTCCCAATCTTCGTCGCTCATTTTAGATCTGCTCCTTTCACTAGTCACACTAGTACCAGTGCTTACCAGTGCTGACTTCAAGTGTTGGTCTGCCCTTCAATGCCTTGTGTAATCCTAATTGAATCAGGACATCCTTGACTTGTACTTGCCACAAATCAAAATTGATTCTCCCATCAAATTTCTCCACCTCAAATTTTACAAGATTTGAAGGCCTACTTCCTGACATTGCTTTGATGAATTTTACTGTAGAAATAAATAGTACCTCACTAAGTCAGTTCCCAGGAAAGATTGGAGGGTCACAATGGACACACTTAAAATTTCCAATCTCCTAGACAGAACCTCCTTAGACTGTAAGTACCCACACTACCACATCAAAACTCCACCCCACAAAAAGAACCTAGTGGCTCTGATACCAATTGTTGAAAATTTGGACCTCCCAAATTCACCCCCCTAGGATCTATCCTTTGCAGGAGTAACAAGAAAAATAGAGAAATAATAACAACACAAGATTTTACGTGGAAACTCCTAAACAGGAGAAAAACCACCAGACCTAGAGAAGAAAATACACTGTGTGAAAAATTATTACAATCACATAATTTCTCTCCTCACCCCAAACACACCCACAAAGCTTTCCCCATTAGAAAAACTTTAACTCACACCTCTTCCCATTTTGCAAAAATGGACAACAGAGGAATTGAACTAGAGTCAAAAGTTACTAGCTAAGCATTTGACTGGTGCACTTAAACTAAGAGGCTAAGCCTCTTATTTATAAGCCTTGAGAGCTTGCTCCTTCCCATTTCCCACCCATGTGGGACTAACCACAGTAGCAAAAAGTCCAACAGGATTTTCTCAAATCTACAGCTTTCTGGCCATGAATAGTCAACACGCGCCCCACCATCACGTTCGCCTTCCGCCGATCTACTGGAACGATGCGAAACCACGCAAAAAATGTCTGTGCATGGCCCTCGTGCGTGGCTTGTTTCCGCGTGTGGCTCTCAAGAGCCGCCGCTCTCCAACAGCTCTGCCAGCTACACGCGCCATACCAGCAGACTCCCCACCCTCTGATCCTTCAGATCGGCTCGACCTCTCATCTTTTCAACTGACGTGTGGTCCTCATGCGCCACTCCAGAGGCGCTGTTCGGCTTTTTGGCGATTGCATTTCTGCCATTCCGATACTAGTCTATCCGGAGTTTTGCTTTCCCTAACCAGTGATCTTGTGAAAGAGACTAAGGACTTCACCAACAAATATTTCAAGACTTTCAACTACAGGGCTTCTGCTTGCACCGCCTTTGGCGTTGGCTTACCTTCAAACGTCTTTTAAGACGATACCCTCTTTGTAGGGTTTGGGTAGAGACTAAAAAATTGGTCTCAAAACCCGTTTTTTTCTTCTTTTTTTTCCACCTCGTTTGTATTGTGGTTGTTTGCTTTGGAGAATTTGTTGGGGAACCCCACCCTCTCTAACTTGTATCATCTTTTACTTCAATGAAATGTGCTTGCTTAGAAAAAAAATTAAAAAATAAAAAAAAAATAAAAAGAGGTGTTTTGAAAAGACGAAAGTAGGGTAACGATCTACTAATAATTAACACACACATATATATATGAATGATATGACTAAATATATATATACAGTTAAGATTACAGAGAAAGTGATACAAAAATAATTTATACACAGCTATATATTCATAGTTTCATAGTAAAATTTTATTATTTTTAAATTTAGAAGTTAATAGAATTTATTTAAAATTTATTATTTTATTATATAGTTGTCAATTGGTTGTGAAATAATTATGATCACTTTGACATTTCTTCTAATCCATTTTCAGTACAGAATTATTTAACGAAGAATTATAAAACTAATCTCTTGTTTTACCTACTAAAGTCCACAAATTTCAATAATAAACTTCTGATGAACGTGCAGCTTCTTCAAAAAAAAGTAATGTTTTTTTTAAGAGGAGAACGGTATCTCAATTTTTTTTAATATCTCTCACTTATGATGAAAGAATACCATAGTTAAAACTTGATACCTGGTGGTATCCAAACCTTGGCATAATGAAAAAAGTATATGTAAACAGAAACCCTTCTAACAGGTGTCTCCTACAAAGTCTAATTATTGGAGGCTAATAGGTACTCGCCACGTAAGGGGTATATGCAAAATCAACGCGAAATGCAAAACAGGGGATCTGAATCGATGACAAACCTAGGGTAGCTTTTAGGGAAGTTGCACTTTACAAAAAAAACAAAGTTTCTAAAATGAGTGAACCATCCCAAACCTTCGATAGGGGCTAAACTCACCATGAGGAAAAATTGTGGTAGATACTAGGTAGAACTAGGTGGCTACGGTGGTTGTACTGACAAGGTGAGCAACTGTGCATTGAGGTGATGAGAGAGAAAGTGAAGAAAGGGAGAGAGAGAGAGAGAGAGAGAGAGAGAGAGAGAGAGAGAAGGAGAAATGGAGAGGGTGCCATTGGGTTATCGTGAGAACGACAACAGACCTAGGGTGGCACATACGGCGATTTCTATGGAGGTAGAGATGAGGTGGAGGGGCTAGCGACGTCATTGGCTTCACCAACATGTCATGGGGTTGAAATTGAGACGTGAAGGGGAGGTTTTGTTGTTCTGTTTTTAGTGACTAAAATAAGGGGGATGACTTCTTGTGGTTCCCGATGGTTAGCGTCGTGTGTGTGGTGCAGGTACGGTGGTTCGCGTCACAGCTGTGGTGACTTGAGGAGGTGCAGTGGATCACAGAGGGAGAATTATGCTCTGTTTTAGGTGTAAGAAAATAGAGGTAGTTTTTGTTGGGTGTTAACTGAAAGGCATATGGCTCACAGTGGTGTTAACTGTGGTGGTTAGTGGTCTGCAAGGGCGTATCATGGTGATAGTGTAAAGGTGTAGGGCTAAGGTTTAGGCTATGGATTTGTGGTTTCTATCGTGTGAGGTGGTCTCAGACTTATAGTTTTCATTTTTTTCATCGGTGCAGATGGAAGTTAATGATACAAGTATCACTTGCAGGTTAAAAAAATATTATAAAAAAACACCTTGCGACCAAAGTTTTTCATTCCCCAGAACGGGAGCTCTTGATAGTGGGTTATCCATAGGCAGTACAATCGCCGTTCATGTTTGTTCTCAAATAAAATCAATTTTGAGAATTTTTTGGTGGGAAGGAGAGAGAGAGAGAGAGAGAGAGAGAGAGAGAGAGAGAGAGAGAGATTTGATAAAGTGTTTCGATTGCTTTAACAGAGTGGGAAGGAGAGAATTCTTTTGAAATCAAAGCGCTGCTATTTCAACTCACATTTGCTTCCTTGAATACAAATCTAACAAGATTTTAGTTAATGAATTGAAGAAGTAAAAGAGATAGAGAGAGTAGTGGGCTTTAATAAAATTGAGAGAGAGAGAGAGAGAGAGAGAGAGAGAGAGAGAGAGAGAGGGGATGGAGAAGGGGGTGGGTTTCGGAAGAGTAGTGACCCTTCCCCCCTGCAGCGCATCTTACTAATGAGAAGATGAGTCTCCCACGTGGCCCAACCACCATGATTGGTTTCCGTTATTTGAAGAACAACAGAGACACCTGTGTGAAGTTATTCTCATATATAAATGGTTCGAGCTAAATGGATTAATTAATATTTCTTCTTGATCTTTTCCAAAGGATCTTGCTATGATCTCCAAAATTAAATTAAGAGAATAGTTAGATTAATTTGGAATACTTGCCAAATGATTATTTTTCTGGAAGGAATGACCACTAATTATTAGATGTCTCGATCACGCGTCCCATGATATATGTTATCAAATTATTTTTATTTTTAAGTCAGCATATATAATTAAAAATATATTCTCCAACTTTTTATATAATAAAAATATTAAAAATTAAATTTGTTTGATAAAATTATAAACCCATGTAAAAATGTGTTAAGATAATTAAAGAAACCACAGACATTCAAGAACAATCAAGACATCGAGAAGAAAAAGAGGAGGGAGAAGAACTCGTAGAGGGAGGAGAGAGAAATTGAGAGAGAAGAAAGGAGATGAGAGGAGAGGATAAGCGGTGGAGAGAGAGAGAGAGAGAGAGAGAGAGAGAGAGAGAGAGAGAGAGAGAAGAAGAAGAAGAAGAAGAAGAAGAAGAAGAAGAAGAAGAAAGTAGAATGATTTTAGGGTTTTTTGTTTTTATTTTTAAGACATAAGTATAAAACGACGTCGTTTTGAAAAAATCCAAAAATGACGTCCTTATATACTTAGGAATTTGTTTTTTAATACATATATATATATATATATTATTAGATTTGGCCGAGGGAGGATTTAATGTGGGCGGTGCACCTCAAGGTTGTCTACACTGTCCAAGCGGGGTGACAAGAGGCGGTGCCCCATTTCCCAACCCTAGATAGGAGATCTCGACTATTACTGCATGGATTGTAAGGTGGGCAGCGGGTGCCCACCACCTGCTGCACCACCCCTTTCGCTTTGCCCCCGCTTGGGTGGGGCGGGGGATTCGCTCCACACAAACTGGGGCAAGGCCCCCCGCCCTATATGAAAGGGGTGTTGCAGAGGCGGGGGACATAGGGGGCTTAGCCTCGCTCCGTAAATCCCCCGCCCCTCCCCCACATGTATAAGGCCAACCCAACCCCCCCAACTCAGTTTCCCAAACTCTCTCGTCTTGAACTCTCTTGATCTCGTTTGACATGAAAGTAAATACGCTAGTAGAGAGGAATCGATTGGGTTTGTTGTGACAGACGCCAGCAAAGATACGTGGATGATTAAAAAATGCTTGCATATTACAAGGATACGTGGATGATTAAATAGAAACAAGAAGCTAGGCTAAGTATGGAAATACTAGACTAAGTATGGAAATAACCAAATGTAAGGAAACTAGACT
Organism: Carya illinoinensis; assembly: GCF_018687715.1. NCBI lineage: Eukaryota > Viridiplantae > Streptophyta > Magnoliopsida > Fagales > Juglandaceae > Carya > Carya illinoinensis. The sequence continues at coordinate 2,931,408 of NC_056765.1, forward strand.
AAGTATGGAAATAATTGAAATTTACAAATTAATAACTCTTGCTAAAAATATTGTGAGGATTTTGTGCAAATGGGAATCCTGTGATTGTGTTGTCAATATTTGCCAGGAAAGTAATAGACACCAAGGTAGATGTTGATCTGGGTTTATGACTTTGTTCATTGTTGTAACAAACATAAAGGAGGCGAGGTAGATGAATATGTCTTAGTCTTTGTAACTTATTCTGGTGTTTGGGTTTGTTGTAATCAATTGGAGGAGCCGGGAAGGGAGGGGAGCCTGGGGAGGAGAGGGGGGGGGGGGTCGCGATTGGCTGACGGATGGAAGTCCACCCCCACACCTTGTGTAGTAGATAGGCTACCCCAACCCCGTATGGACGGGGGCGGATTATAGGGAAAAAAATTTCACCCCCATCCATGCAGAAGTGAGGGGCAGGGAAGGGTTGCACTGCCCCGTAAGGGGCAAGTAGCACTCCTAATAAATTGAATTATTGACGCTACGTACGTTCGCTTCTTGGTGAAAGTTTCCGATAAGCATCTATTGCAAGCTAGTGGCACGGACATCTCCGATCATTTTCCTGTGAAAATGAACAAGACTTCCTTTTCATTCTTGCATGAGTTCCAAATCAAGGACCCATAAAAATTATAAATTACTTAGATGAATGAAAGTTTTCAACTTCACAAACAAAAGTACTAATAATTAGAGTTCCCCACGTGTAGATCACAAAAAATCGTTTGTCGGGATATTCTCAATATCTCTAGTCTCAAAGCATTTTAAGCTATTTTTTTTCTTCATTTTTTATTTTATATTTTACTGTCATCTCATTTTGTACTTGACGTTGGGCTGATATAAGAGTGTGGCCAAGATGCCAGCGTAATTTATAGCATAATTCTTTTTTTTTTAAAGGTTTCTTAAGCTTAGATTAAAAGTTATAATCTATAAATTAAAATCAACTACATGATATTCATCAATAACCAAAATTTAATTAAGCAAGCTGCTTGCTTATATATATATATATATATATATATAATTTAGTTTAGACCCGATGCGATCGGACTGATCATTTTATTATAAAATGGTTATTTTTGTTGCAAATAACTTAACAAATATAAGCTATTTTTTGTGGTGATATATCATATATCCATATATACCTGTGTGTTTTAAAAGGCCTAATTACCCGACCAAAAATTTTGGAACTTAAATATGATGAGAATCAACTCGTTTTAATAGGAAGTGATTATCTTCGTCCCAAATAACTGGTCACATCTAACCGTTTTTCTTGTAATGATATATGATCTATATATATATATACACATGCGTACTATATATTCACTGTGTCAATTAAAAGGCCTAACCAACAAAGAATTTTGGAACTTAAATATATATATGGCGTAGAAATATATTCGTAATTGATGATCAGATGAATATTACGTGATCTTTTGGAAGAAAGTGTCAAAGTCGCGGGCTAACTTGCTAGTTTTAACAAGGATGATGATATTACAATATTCTTCAAGGTTGGACTTTTGGTATATATAATTTAATTTAGAGGATGAACTTAGCCATTATTCAGACTCAAATTCAACTAAATTAAGAGCATGATCCTGACCAAAATACTCCATAACGTCTATGCACTTACGTAAAACTACAATATCTATAAGAGAAATGGATTTTTGTGACCAATAGCAACCAATAGAAGTCAACTCCGGAATTAATTAAAAACGAATTGATTTGAGTCGAGAATTTTTCTTTTTAAGAGTAATTTATGTTTGCCAAATTAATTAGTTAAGTTCAAGTTGGAAGTCAAAGTCAACGTATATTTGAGCCAGCTCAGCTTGTAAATTTTAAGTGCATTAATCTTGAAATTAAGTTCAATTTGATCGTGACCTGAATGAAATCATGAGTTCAGACTTATCTTTAAACGCAGACTTTTAGAAAATTGAATATCCAATAGGATCGAGAACTATAATATATATATTCATCAAATAAAACAATTTACATACAATATGATTACAATTAGTGTATATAATGCAAATACTATTCCTATGGCGATCGATGTATTTATGCTTTTTTCGTTGCATAAGATCGAGTCGGGTTTTTCATTGCTAGATCGATCAGTCGCGTCTATAATTATGATCAAGAGATTTTTTATGTAGAGAAAATCTTAATTTTCCATGTCAATTTGTCACACCCGGCCTTAGGTGTAGATTTGTGAGAAAATAATATTTCATAGAGAGCAATATTATATACAGTCATAGAATACGAAAACGTTATGATAAAGTTGTTTTGAAAAAGAATGAAATTTATAATTATTAAAAAATTATTTCTTTTTCTATAAATTTTATTTTTTTTATGTGAGTTTCGTATTTATTTATTTTCTTTAAAGTGATTGCACGGCAATACTACTTACACACTCACGATAGTAATTATTATTTCTCTTTCATAGATTATTAGAATTAAATACACTATATATATAATATCGATCCACAATTTCTGAAAATTAAAAAGGAAATATATTATATATTGAATAATAATGATATTTTCACAGCTACTTTTTACAATTAATTAATACAAATATTACTTAATTTGTGAATTATCTACTAATTAATTAATACTAGTAGTGTTAGAGAGGAAAAGACAAAATCAAAGGACAATACAAAGCTGACTTTGATCTTAAGGAGCCAAGTGCAATTACCCAATTAAATATATATATATGTAAAATAATGGTAGCTATAGCTAGCGATTAATTTATCTTATAACCATCCAAATGCCATCAAATTATAGGTTGCAATTTTTAAGATTATGGGATGATGATAAATTAATAAATTAGATAAAATTAAAAATAAATATTATTGCTTGACTAGCTTTCCATTCGATCGCTAAAAAACCCGGCAATTGGCCCAGCATCATGTGCATCACGTGTGATGGCCACATACGGCATTAGACTTCGATCTAGTACTCCATATTTCCCCTACTCTTATTCCTTAGAAAAATTTTAAAAAATAAAATTAAATAAAAATTAACCAATGGTGATTAGTAGAGTCATGTATAATTAATTATCCAATTTAACAATAAATTAATTAGCACATTTCTTACAGGGAATATATAACAATCTACTACTTTTTAATTATGTGCATGTTAGGATGTAACATCATCAACTGTCTTCAAAAAAAATACAAAAATACAAAAATAAAAAATAAAATAAAACGCGGCACATAATTAGTCGTGCTCATTTCGTCAACATTAGCATTATTCAATTTACACTGTTACAGCTAATTTTAGAACTGTCAAGAGTCTATAAGTTTAATAATATTGTATTGATATCCAAGAAGAAGAATTACTTGTGGACAAGGAATTGTCACAGAGGTCAGGTCATATATGTATATAAAATTAATTATTTGAAGTACTTGAAGATGACACATATCAACCAGCTTAGAATATAGTACTTCTAATAATTTTTAATTTGATTTTTGTGGGTTATACGTATTTACACTCTAGTTATATATACACTATACGTGAGTGGTATTCCATGGGACACCAAATACGTATAGAAGAAATTAAATATAAAAGATTTTGTTTGGGTGTGAGTGATCGTGTGGACCTGCGAATCAATGGTGAGTTTTAATCATGGAGGACCCCAAAAATTAGGGGCAGTACCCTAAAAGTATTCATGTGAAACTCATGGGTTTCAATGAGCAAAACATTATGGCCTACCCCTCATGCCCTGCTCAACCCACGATATAAGGCCAAAATTTACATTACGTTCCAGGGCGGAGGAAGCTTGCTAGCTATAATATATATATATATATATATTTTCGTGCATTTATTTTAAAAAATAATAAAATTTATTATTAAAAAATTAATTTTTTTTATATGAATCTCGTATTTATTTATTTTTTTAAAAATAATTACGCTAAACTTGCACACCCATCATTACTACAACTATCATTTTTCTATTAAAAAAAATAGAATTTTTCTTACCGTTTAGAAGTTTGATCTCCCAAAATTTTAAGCCACGACCAAAAAAAAGGTGTACGTACGCATGATATTCATCTCATGAAAGCCTGATTATTCGATTCTCACATGGGAATTAACAAATTGGTGGAACTGGTCTTACTTTTGTGCCAATGGACCCCAAGCCTCTTTGTATTATTTGTCTTTCTTTTTTCCTTTTCATTTTTTTAATCTTTTTTAATATTCTATTTTATTAATGGGTCATAAAAGCTCAACTTAACCTCTGCTTGTATGCACCTATCACTCGCATTGTTTTATCTATACCTCCCACACACACACACGCAGAAGCTAGTATCCATCATGGAAGAACATATCAACCTAGAGAGTGGCGCTGCACATGATCACAACTTGCTCAGTTCATCTTCCTCCTCTTCTTCTTCAACGACTTGTGGTAGTTCTACAACCAAGAACAATTCAGGCCGTGCCAACAAAAACACAAAGAGTTCTCCAAAAGGGTCAAGATCAAGATCATTAGCGGCTCAAGACTTGGACAATCATGAAGATGAAGATCATGATCATAGGAAACGGCCGAAGAGTAGTGGTCATGATCAAGGCAATGATGACGGCAAGCACCCCACATTCCGGGGAGTGAGAATGCGTAACTGGGGCAAATGGGTGTCTGAAATCCGGGAGCCAAGGAAGAAATCGAGAATATGGCTTGGAACATACCCGACAGCAGAAATGGCAGCTCGAGCCCATGATGTAGCGGCGCTGGCAATCAAGGGTGATTCTGCTTATCTCAATTTCCCTGAATTGGCACAAGAACTTCCCCGGCCGATCACCAAGTCTCCAAAGGACATCCAAGCCGCCGCCGCCAAGGCGGCTGCTTCCACATTTGTACAAGAGCCGAGAATTAGAAGCCAAGTGGAGCCGATTCCTGGCATGGAGTCATCATCGGCAACTTTGTCCATGGACAACACAGAAGAATCAACAACATGTTCACCTTGTACCGACGAGGATGACACATTGTTTGATTTGCCGGATCTTTTCATCAAGGGAACGGATCTAAGTCATGATCATCACGGACTGTGCTATTATTCGTCGACGTGGCAGTTGTGTGCAGCAGATACTGGGTTTCGGCTTGAAGATTCATATTTATGGGAGTATAAGTACTAGTACTACTAGCTAGTTCGCTAGCTATATATTTTTATAGCTAGAGATATATAGATCATATGTATCTTTTGTCAACATGCATTAACCAGCTTGATGTTCATGATCATCAGCATATAATAATTCACGAGACATGCACCAAGAACCCCACCTGGGAAAATGGTGTTCGAATATTTTCCAAATGGGTTGTTTGGATTTGCAGGAGTGGTTACATCTGATGATCTTGTTCTTCTCGATTCCATTTCACATCTCTTTGTGGATCAGCAAATATATAATAAATGAGAAATAATCTACGAGTGCATTTGGATTATTATTCAATCCATTTTCTTCATTTATGGTGGCTTTTATGAGGTGTAAGTTTTTTGAGGGGGGGGGGGGGGGGGGGGGGATACATAGTCGATCGGGAGCAGGGAAACCTTACTTCCAAAGCAAACCATGCACCTTGCTAGATTTAGATCTCCAACATTTTGATGAAGCTTTGATATGATGGACCCTAAAGTTACCAACATAAATTGATAAATCTAGATGCCCTTCTTAACTTTTTTTCCCTTTCTTTTCTCCCTTTTTAGTTGGAAAGACACCAATAAGATGAAATGAATCTTGTAGTCATAATTTCCATACAGGCAGGCTCTCTTTCGCCTTTCTATTATGCTTTGAAATATAAAGCTAGATGATATATAGTGTGCTACGTTAATGGTTTCGATCATGGCGCCATTGTCGAATATATTTTTTGATGGCCTACATCGCTTTTTCTGCCATGATTAAGCAGAAGATAAATAATCTGGATTATTCCCAAAGCTCAGTGGACACACATGTGTGTACCCAAACTAGGTGACAACATCATCTAACTAAAGAAATTGATCAAGTTCTGTTAGCAAATCAACGGTCTCTATTCACCCAATTAGACTTATTCAAGCCACTTTGTATTAATGGGTAAGTGACTTCATCATTATCATCATCATCTTCCCCGGCCACATTCATTTTTCCCATCATTTTGGCCACGCTTCATTTGGTCATTTGCTACAACTTCATTAGAGACAAAATATATTAATCTCTCGATCGATGATGATCGTCATCCGGTCTTGCCCCACGTATATTATATTAGATATATATATAATGAATCTTGTGCAGACATTAATGATAAGTTATGGCTATTGACCCACAAATATCTAATTATTGATGATCTAGCTGTGAATTTTTTTAACTTGTAAATAATGTGACAAAAGCAAAGACAAAAGGACAGATAAACTTTGGAATCTGACACTTGTATGAGGAAAAAATATTGGGTCGAAATTAGATTAATCTATGTACACACATTATGAATTTCTTTATTTTATGATCTGCTTGACAACTAAAAGCTAGCTATTGTTAATCTAGCTATCTGATAGTGACATGAGTACTAGTGACAAGCCACGTTCGTTTGATTTCTGCGACTATATATTTCTGTGACAGTAATTAATAGGCCTGCACAAGAAGTAGTTGGTTAGCGCGCGCTAATTAACATGAGGACGTTTCATTCATGCATATGTACTTGGTTACTTTGTCAAGTACTGATGTGAATACCAATATTTAAACAACCGTTAATTAATTGTCTTAATTTCAAGCTTATTCTTCCGGCGATCCTCTTTCTTGCCATTTTCATGCGCTTGTGTTGGATTAATTGTACGTTAATATATACCATCTGGATCTGACTTTACGATACTAGCTACATTAATTATATTAACTCTAATTGATCTCGAAGAATTAAAAATTATTAAGTGATTAAGGAATACGAATATTAGTGTGCTACTCTCACAATAGTAATAATAATAATATAGTTTATATATATGTGTGTGTGAGAGTGGGATAAAATATTAAGGCCCGAGACTGCCCAGACCGAACAAGAGGGGGAAGCATGGGGGTAAGGGGGCAGGGGTCAGAAAGCTAGTAGGTAAAAGGTATCAAAGAAGTAAATAAAGGAGTGTCATGAGAAAGTGGAAAATGGAGAGACGGTCAGATTCGCAAAGCAAACCCTGCCTTACAATTATAGGGGCACATGGAAAGAAGCATCAGATAAAAAAGGGACTTCCCTAAGAGCTGTAGCGAAGGTGTCTTCTCCATTAAATATATCCGAGATCATCATTATACAGTGAGATATGAGATATTATAAGAAATTATAAATAAGAATATTATAATGGATTTCTCATCTTCAAAAGCATGTAAACATAGACATTATGCCGAATTATGTAAATCTTCGTGTTCATCTCTTTACTTTTCCTACTCTTATTTTCCTTTTATTGTCATAGATGTATACGCTGATATTGTATAGTCGCACTGAACCACTATTGTAGGGACTAGACCACACCGATCAAGGCTCGAATTGTTGTAACAAGTTAAAAATGACCGTTTCTCTTCTTTCAACCTGTTGTGCGATTTTTTATGCATCAAAAATTTATATCTCATGTCACTTTTTTATCTAACCTATTTAATTAATTTTAAAAAAAATTAACAAATTAAATGGGTCATGGTCTTTGTAATCTAATTATTTAAATATATATAATTTTTAAATGTCTAGTACTATATACAAACCTTTATTTTTATACGGCCACCGGCCAGTTTTTTATAATAAGGATTGTTTTTTTTTTTTTTAAAAAAAAAAAAAAACATTATATAAGGGGGTTTGGGTGGTGGTGTTGGTTGTGGGGGGAATGGAATCTCTGACCGATAAAGGGGTACGTACTTAATTCATGGTGTCTAGCTTGAATTACAACGTACGTATAAGGAGACATATTCATTATCTCAAAAGACAACAAAGCTGCTAGCTGGACAATCTTGCAGGTTATTAGCTTTATATATATGATCATAATCGGTCCATGCATGCATCGATCTTATACCCTAATGATGTGTCCTGAAAATTGACTGAATGAAATTGAAGGACAATCATTATCTGGACGTACTCGCGGGCAAGATCATTATTATCGAAGGATCATCATTAATTATGAGATTAATTATACGTCTATTAATAATTAATCATGATACAATCATTGTCAGTCATGTTTTCAATATTCTGGTCAAAATAGCTAATATTATTTAATTAAGGTTCTTGAGGAACATCGAGATTATATATAACTGCATGCATATTAAGGCCGGGTAATTAAATTTCTCTTTTTCCTTTTACTTTTTCTTTCTTTTTGCCGTACGCAAGACCTCGAGTTCTAAGGTCAGCCGGAACTTATAATTAGAATTCACAGGTGGGGAAAAGAGCAAAGCATCAAGTTTCATTTTCCCTTTTAACTTGGAAAGAAGTGCCTCAAACGCTTTTGCTCAAATCGTGAGATACTTGTTATGCTTTTCATGCATGTTTTGTTTTCTGTTTGAGAGAGAGAGAGAGAGATACCAGTCCTTAATTTGTTTATGAATATCAACAATGCTGATTACCATGCATGTTCATCTTTAAGCATTTCATCACATGCAAATCGAAAATACAGTCATTCTATATGCTAAGATTTGACACAGCTGCCTGTACGTGCATGTACATACTATACCACGAGTGTGCCAGCTTTTTTTTTTTTTTTAATTGAAGCATTCATCAAAAGAAGAAGATATTAAAGATATCTATAAAACCAGACGGCTTGAGAAAGAAAATCTAGAAAACAATCCCACTACAACATTTCAAGTGTTTCAACATTTCAAATATGTCTAGCTAGTCTATGATCCAATAACCTCATTTCCTATAACCTACCAACATGCTGAAATTTGTGTTCATTAAAATGAGATTACAGCTTCCTTGTTTCTGTAATCAGAATACCAAGTCTAGATGATAAGCCAACTTCATCTTGAAGATCCTGAATCAGCAACATTAACAATTTTTTTCAACAATAAACTTATGAATATATTAAAACATAGTTGAAGGCCTATAAAAATTGCTAAAAGTTCAATGTCCTTTGGAGACCGATAAGATATGTAATTGATGCAAACTTTTACTAAATGATCTAATTGTTTTAACATATTTATACAGAGAAATATTTTATCCACGAATAGATCATTTCACAAACTAATTATTTGATTTGATATAATATATTAGATTGTAAAATTAATTTTAAGGTAAAGTAAATTTAACGTATCATATATATGAAGTTATGTCAGTTTGTATGTTAATTTTTGTGAGATCTTTTTATAACCTTATATTAATAACACTTCTCATTTATATATATAATCAATTGTTAATCTTAATTGTTTGGCCGGTAATTAGCAAATATCTTAGTCTAAAACAGTAAATATTGAAGGTTTTATTATTTTTGAGATGAGAATATATATATTTTATTTTTATTTTTATATTTTACACAATTTTAAATAGTTTTAAAAAGTAATAAAAAAATATTAATTCATTAATATTAATTTTTTTAATTATTAAGTAAAATTAAAAAATAAACATAAAATATAAAAAATATCATTTTTATCTATCAATTTTCTGGATTCAACTAGTATCTTTTCTAGTAAATTTTCTTATCATTTTAAGCGTAATGTTGACGTCGGAATGACAAATTAATTAGTATTCAGCGTAATATTGACGTATGAATGACACTAGATATGAAAACGGTGCCCGGCCACATCGTACGTACTGATCATCTGATTTTAATTAATTGATAATACACTACGGCGGCAAAACTACACGTGCCATTGCTCTCAAGAGTAGAACATGTCAGGGGTTGGTCTGGTCCTCCTCAGCATCAGACTTTTAGCTGCGAATTGACAATCCATGCAGAGACAAGTAGCTACGTTTATATGGAACTGAAATAGTCTGATCCCTACGGAGCATTAAATTGCTGCTTGTCTGAAGTCTGGACCACAGTGAGAAAGAGTGGACTAGTTGGCATTAAATTCCAGATCAGCTAGTACCAGCATTTTCCTTGTCTGATCGCAATTTGGCATTAGTGAATCGTCCACATATATATTTACGCGTTGTCATAGTAAAAATGGACAGCTATTAATGCATGCAGAAAGATCAGCTCTAGGATGCGCCAGCAAAGGTTTTTAATTTTGGTGCTATGCTAATTTGTAGCTGTGAGGACTACTTTTAAAGTGAAAAGAAAATCAGATATACGTGAAATAATAGTGATATAATTTATAAATAATATAATAAAATAATTTAAATTATAATATTTTATAGAATTTTTATAAAAAAAATAAAAAATAATAAAATGTTATAAAATTAAAAAAATTAAAATATTATAAAATTAAAATATAGTTAAAATATAATTTTTATTTTAAAATTTGAATAATTTGATTTGATTTTTTTTTTTGTTTGAAAGTTCATAAAAACTATAATGATCAAATGAAAAAGTTGAATATTTGAAATTGAAAAGTATTTGTATTTATGATGTTTAGATATTAAGATTAGATAAGATGAGACGAGATAAGAAACTCTAGTTATCCAAACCAGGCTTAATATTTAAATTCACTTAGATGCAAACAATCTCTAAGGTCATCTGACTAGTTTGTCTCGAACTGGAGGATTTATCTTTTGAATTATCTAATATACATTCACGGAAAACTTCTTGTCAAGAGTCTATATATGCCCCTGAAATTAGTCGAGACGTTGTTCTTAAACTTTTGGTGCCAATGAAAAAAAAGGAAGAGTAGTCATAGATTTTCAATATTTGCTAATCATATAAGGAGTATTGGTTTTGATATTTTTTATTTTTCCACTACTAGTTTGGGAGGAAGACAATGCTAACTTCAATGAAGTTGTAAAAAATGAATCTTTTCCATCTTTTGTTGTTGGAATATTGCTTGTGTATTAGGAAATAACTTATATGCATGGCTTCTAGGCCTGCAACCCAATATGTTTCAATCGGGTTTGAGATCGACTCGACCTGACCAACCACATAACAAGGAGGCAACCCAATCTAAACTGCTCCTATTAGAATGAAACTGGGTCGAACCTGTATGACACAACCTGGGTTTAAATTATGAACCAACCACATAATAGGTCGGCAATCTTTACTGCCATCTCCGTCTCCAACCTCGAAAAGCTTTTAAGTCCTTGGCCATGGTAGTCCACCACAAACACACCTACAATGTCTATGCCCTCAAGGTCATTTACGCAAACTCAAACCCCACCCTTCGCCCCTTCTCCTCTACGCTTCCATATATCGGCTTTCTTTCTAGAATGCCCTCTCTCACTTTATTGCAAATATAACAACACCACCATCTCTAAGAGGCTAGTTAAATCATAGATAATAGTAACCTCCACCATCCAACAATCATCATTTGTCGGCCAGACTGCTTTGAAGCTATCTAATGAGCTCATCCACAAGGCTAGAGGAGGAAAAAAATTGCCTCGCTGAGTTTTGGTTCCCTCAACTGGCTACTCAAGACCCATGGAAAAAAGATTGTCATCGTTGATTTCAGTGCCCGTTTCGTTACCCAGGTTTTCCGCTCTCCACCTCCTCCCTTGCTCTTGGCCTCATCTTCAATTTTGTCTAACAGGAGACTCGGTTTTGCAGGTTCCCATCTTTTCTCTTTGACGAATAGATGGGCGGCGTAATTTGTTTGCTAATCCATTTCACTGCTTCAACGCATAGATATATCTTTCTTTGAGCTGCTTCAGTTGATTCGATGGAAGGTGTGATGCCCCCAAATTCCGTTTGGGATCGGACGGACATTTGAAATGTCGAGACATACAACACAAGGTTACCTACCCTCATTCATGACATATAAGATACAATGTTCCTAACATGCATCTAACATTATGTAATATTCGCAGCGGATAAATTTTTTCTTTAGCAATACTATGCACCAAATTGAAAATATCTCAAATGCTTAAAACATACTTCATACATAAAGACCCATTGAACAACTAAGATCACAACATTAGTTCAAAATAGTTATGATCCAAAAAGTACTAGAGATGTAACTCCATCATATAAGTAGTAATTTACGTTAACTACTATATTAACATTGACGTCGCACCGTCGCTTAGTCAACTGTGTCTAGTTGGTCAGCTCCTGATTCTCTTTCAGGTCCTGTAACAAGATCTACCATTCGGGGAGATTGGTAGTTGGGACTACCAAAATGAGATTTGATTACAAATCTCAGTAAGTTAACAAAAAACTTCCACACATGCTAATGATGCATGAGTGACAGTAAAAACATGAATGCATAATCAAATTTATAAGTAATTAAAGCATAACTTGACGTACAATATAGCATAACTGACATAATTTAAATTGAAACGTGAACTAAAATTGACTTGACATGAACTTGATCTGAAACTTGACTTAACATGAACTTGTTCTGAAACTTGACTTAACATAAACGTGATCTGAAACTTATTCTTTAACTGCTTAAATACATACTCCACAGTTGTTGTGGCCCCATGTATTCCACGTGTCACAATTGCTGTGTCTCACATAGTGCATGCGTCACAATTACTGTGACCCCATACATAAGTAATCAAAGTATAACTTGACGTACGACATAACATAACTAATATAATTTAAATTGCAACGTGAACTGAACTTAGCTTGACATGAACTTGAATATGAACATAATATGTACGTGAACATAACATGATATAACATAAACTTGATCTGACACTTGACTTAACATGAATGTGATTTGAAACTTATTATTTAACTGCTTAAATACATACTCCACAGTTGTTGTGGTCCCATGTATTCTACGTATAAATACATACTTCACAGTTGTTATGGCCCCATGTATTCTACGTGTCACAATGCAGTTAAATACATACTCCACAGTTGTTGTGGCCTCATGTATTCTACGTGTCACAATTGTTGTATCTCACGTAGTGTATGCGTCACAATTGCTGTGATCCCATACTTCGTGTGCCACAGTTATTGTGGACCCCACGAAACTGAATGTAACTCAAGATGAAATGTGACTGGAATATGAAAGGACAGAAGCCCTGACGTAACATAACGTGACTTGAACATAAATTGAAAGACATGACCAACTTGAGATAGGGTTATATCGTAACATGACTTAAACATGTAACACACAATATTTCATAACATGATATCACATGTAACAGAAACATAATTAACCTGACATACTTGCAACAGTGAACACGACATGACATACATGTAATAGATGACATATTTAACATTATGTACTTGCAATATATGACAAAATATCTTGTGTAACAGATGAAACTCATGACAGAATAAATTATGTGGAACAAACAAATATGTGATAACTTAGCATGACATGGCATATATGATAACACACATATATACACTGTAGTTCTTTTACTTAACACACATACATAATAGACTGCTAGTAAGTTAAAAGCTAACTTACCTCAATCTCCGCGTTTCTTATAAAACTTCAAGCGCGATCACGAGGAACTGTAATTAGTGATTCTAAAAGTTAGAACTAAATCACTAATAATTTGAAATATGAAAAATACTAACTTAAAGAGTAAAATTTTTATTTTACCCTCTACATATAGGAAAATGATCGTTTTACCCCTAATTTAAGGATTTTGCATGCTAAGTCCAAAAGTCACCAAAATTTACATGCCTCATGTAAATTTTATCCTAAACTCAAATATCAATTTAGAAAAATTTAAAACTAATCACAACTATTAAAACTCCATAAGGCCGAAATTCTCATATGCTATTTCTATTGATTTTTATTTCTAACTTGTTTTAATTAACCTTTTGATTTATGACTTATAAAGATGTGATCTTCAAACTAAACTATTACATGATTTAAAAAAATGTCCTAAAACATATATAAGCTTCTAATTCAAGATCACATGCTTAAACATTAACCAAAACATAAATTGAGCCAAGAATATCCACACTTTGGCCTATCCGAACATCTCTTTACATAATATTTCATATCTTTGAAACTAACTTCAAATATCTTCAAAATGATATTCTAATATGTATCTAAGAGGCTTAAGATCCTCCAATAAAATTATCAAAATCATTGGAATAGGTTTAAACCACCAAAGATTTAAACTTTCTCAAAACAGAAACTGTTTTTCCTCTTCCAGTTTCTAAGTATCTAGATCTAAAAAAATCTTTCATCAAAACCTTTAATCATGCAATAATCATCAACCAATAATCATATACACATGTTAATAATGCTCTGTAAAAATTTCGGACCAATATCTATCCATTAGTTTGGTCAAAAATTTCAAACTATAACATATTCTCCAGTTTATCTCCTAGAATGACCTTTCTAGAGTTTAAATAATATTTGACTGACAAAATAATTTTCAAATGGACAAATAAGATATCCATATAAACTAGACTAAAAAAGAAACAACTTGTATGAATGAGACTTTATGATAAAATACTTACAAAAGTTTCGAAATGGGCATGCAAAAGAACACCTAAAAACTGTTCGAGAGAGTGTTTGGTGTTCATCCAATGAAAGGTGTAAAGGAAAAAGATTTCATGGGGAGTGGCTGGAGGTATTTATGGACAAAATATGGAAGAAGATGAGGCTGGAGTGAGAGTTGAGTGTAGGTCTCTCTTACCCGAAGTGAGAGTTAAGTGTAGGTCTCTCTTACTCGAAGTGAGAGTTGAGTGTAGGTCTCTCTTACCCAATAATATCTACAAAAATCAACTCAAGATATTTTTATCCAATAATATCTACAGTTTTGAACAGACGTTTCGTCCGAAAATATGAAAAAGAGTTATTGTGCCATAGGGCCTTAAATAACCCACCGAGTCCAATGGCACAAACCATAATACATTTAGACACTTCTAACTATCTCTAATAATCAAAAACACACTTTTGATACCATAATGAGTAATAATACTAATTATGTAGTTAGACTAAAACCTATATAATTAATGGATTCGTGAAAACTTATAGGGTCTTCACGAGATTCTTAAAACTAATAGAAATTCCACAATTGAATTTCTAGCGGGCTATTACAGAAGGAGATTAGGATTCTCATGAACTTTGGACGGCTATTGGCTAGGGTTTAAGGATTGAAAGTACGTTGGATGGGTTGACTCCAAAGTATACATACCGTTATTAGTCGGGTTTAAGACCCGCTCAACTAATAACCCGATAAAATATGGGTCGAATCGAGTCATTTTAATCTAGCAGAGTGGGTGTGCGAGTCACATGCACAGTCCTAATGGCTTCCTAGCTATTTATTTTTGGGCTAGCTTCTAGTTGTAATTGCTTGCAATTAAACTCATTCCTATCTCTTTTTGTTCTGTGCTTCTATTAGTTCCTTCATATCTTCAATGGTGGGATATAAATGGATTAATGATCAGGAGTACATGAAGGTTTTCAAATGTATCCAACTCATTAAAAAGCACATCATCATGTCTCTTGAAGGACGTACGATAGTAGAGAAAGCACACATTTTCCCCCACCGAAAGGTTGCTTTAAAATTGATTAAACGTACAAATTAACACTGTTCAATATCGTACTTCATCATGTTATATATGTATTAAAAGGAGAACGGAAAAAGAAGATGGATGATCTTGGAAGGGTGGCAGAAACACATATGGAACATCTCCATGATGCCATGTTTCGTGGAAAGCTAGCTAGTTAATTATTTAATTGGTGCCAGCTTAAAAACCGCTTCTTGTAATTAAATACTATCTCATAATTAATATAGTTTAAATAATATATGTCCATCTTACTCGCTCTACTCCTCAGTTGAAGTTTTAAGGAGGAAAGACACTAACTTAGGTAGAGAGTTGATGAGTTTGGATATTATGCGATACATCATTAATGTTTGAGAGTTTGTGGTTACTGTTTTTGCACGAGGAAATATCAAGGATATTTTTGTTACAATCTAAGGCTTGATTAATTTGGGGATTTTGTTTCTTTAAAGATGTGGCAAATTATAATGTGTTATAAGACATGGCAACTTTGTACATAGAGAAATGAGTGTGTAAGCACTACTTAATCATTTTTAAAAAAAGTGGATAATATAGGACCTATATGAAAAAAATTAAATTTTTAATAGTGGACTAAACTCTTTTTTAAAGTAATTACACGACGTTTGCATAGTATTCCATGATTATATGTAGTATTATTATTGTAAATATGCATGAATGCAAATTAAGTAATATTATATATAATCATGTGAATTGTGCAAGTGCCTTACGGTCACATTAAAAAAGAGTGAGGTACACTATTAAGAAATTAATTTCTTTTTATATGGGTCGTGTATTTATTTAGTTTATTTAAAGTGATTAATCGACACTTACACACTGAAAATTGTAAGTATTATTTTTATTTTATATATATATATATATGGCTGAAATATAGGTGAAAATGTCCCCCTTTTTTTAAAAGTGAAAGCCGAAGGATAAATTTTATTGGTTTTTGCAACTTAAGAATTACAAAATAAAAATAAAAAAAATAAAAAAAAAAAGAAGAAAAGAATAACCTAGTGAACAATATCTATATACCCCAATGTTTTATATACCAAACCAACATTGGTTTGTATTTATTAAAAAAATAACAAATAAATAAATTCCTTCTTTCTCATCAACTTAAATTTTTGAGACATTCAATAAGTCGATTGTGTACGATTATATTCAAGCCAAACAGAGTCTAATTTGTGTTAGTTTGATTTTAGAAAACAGTATATGTATTTTAAATGCTTTGTTTAATAAAACCCTTCTGCTATAGATAAGGATACCATCACGAGGTTAGATTATTCAAAGTGTTAAATTGTATTCATCTTACATTATTTCCTAAGTACATGAGGAGGTGCCAAGAGTGAATTGGGAGGATCATGGCTTAAACTTGTAACATGGGACCATGGGTTATTTGACATAAATCAACTCAAAGCATAACAAAATGGTCTTGACAAGTTATGAAATAAAATAGTAATACTACATATAGTCGTAGAATGTGTAAGGACCGTACAGTATTTTTGAAAAATAGTGAGATATATTATTAAAAAATTACTTTATTTTCATGTGAATTTCATTTTTTTTATTTTTTAAAATTAATTATACAATACTTATATAGTTATAACTGTAACTATTATTTCTCAATATAAAATATACTTGCAATACGATAATAAAATGGAGATTCGATTGAATGGGCCGGGTCCAGAGCGGGGCCTCCTTTTGTCAAACCCAGCCCAATCCATATTAAAAATCAAGTGTATATAAAGAAAGACGAGCCCACAGGCCACATAAATGTACGGCCCCATCGGATCGGATAGTCTCTCTCTCTCTGTTTCCTTTTTGTTTTTAATTGGTCTTGCCTCTTGCGTACGAAGGGAATTTCTCAATTCTCAGAACTCCGAAAGGCTCCGAGTCCTTGTTCGTCCCGACGAGTCGCTAGGGTTTCCAATTCCGATTCCCTTGCCTTCTCTCTCTTTCAAATTCCTAGGGTTTTATTTGTGTGTGTGTGAGAGAGAGAGATGGCTCTGACGCAGAGGCTTCACGAAGCCTTCAAGGGGACCGTGGAGAGGATCACGGCCGCCCGCACAGTATCCGCATTCAAAGAGAAAGGCGTTCTCAGCGTCTCCGAGTTCATCATCGCTGGCGATAATCTCGTCTCTAAATGCCCCACTTGGTCATGGTATCTATTTCACTCTCTCTCCTATTCCTTATATTATCTGAAAAATTAGTGTAGAAATTTACAAGACATACAAATTATGTTGAACTTAATTGTATTGGATTGCTTTCGGTGGATGTTATCGCATCAGGGAATCAGGAGAGCCAAGCAAGAGGAAGTCGTACCTACCTTCTGAAAAGCAGTTCTTAATTACTCGAAATGGTAATTTTTTCACTTTTATCTTTTTTTACCTGATTAATTCTTTTGAGAAATAAGGTTATAATGATGATAATTTGGTCATTCTTGTTCAGTCCCTTGTTTACGAAGGGCTGCATCTGTTGAAGAGGAATACGAAGCGGCAGGTGGGGAGGTTCTTCTTGATAATGAAGACAACGATGGCTGGTTGGCTACTCATGGGAAGCCCAAGGGTACAATACCTCTTGTAGTGTAATAAAAATCAAAGTCAAATATACACTTACCCATCTTTTACCTTTTTGAAGATAAAAGTGATGAGGTGGAAAACTTGCCTTCTATGGAGACTTTAGAAATTACCAAGCACAGGGCTGTGAAGTCGATCATCTCAGAATTTGGTGATCAGGATGACGAAGATATTCCTGACATGGCCGATTATGAAGAACCCGACAACCTTGTTGAAGTAGATGCTGTAAGTTTTTCTATGTTGTATCCTTCTAAACTAGTAGTGGATGATTTGATGTTTTATTACACGGTTAAGTACCGATTCAAGGATTTAAATGTCATGGCTGATCTACTTGTTTTTTCACTATTGCTTTTATTTCCTCTTTTTGGGGGCTGGGGTGTTGGTAATGTTGGGAGCTCAGTAGTTTTACGTTAGTGTTCATATTGCTGTACTTAGCAATATGTGATATCTGGAAAAGCATTTGATGAACAGGATACAATCATGCTATCATAGACTGTTGAGAGTTAGTAATTTGAATGGTTTTTTCCCCTTTATTTTACATAAATGAATGGAATACTAAAGTCAGATATAAACTTATATTGTTTATATGATGCTGCTACATCCTTTCAGTGTTTACGTTGGAGCAGTTTTAAGCTTCATACATTATCTTAAACATTTTCTCATTCTTCCTTAGGGTTGGAAGAAAAAGTTGAGCGGTTTTCGTTGGTTGTCTTCCTATTCAGTGCAAATCTTGGTGTTGGGAGCTCAAGGCTTCATAATAATATTACCATCACTATATCTGGGCCATGCTAATTGTTGGTCCAGTGATTTGATTATGCTAGCATGACTCTGCCTTTTGGTATAACTCTGCCACTTTGAACTGCATCCCATCACTGAGGAAACAAGAAAAGAAATTTTTACATGTATTTTATTATTTAAAACCAATGCATTTTATAAAAAGGAAAAAAGCAGTCTTTGTGTTTTATTTTATTTTATTTTATTTTTTCTTTTGGGTTTCTTTGCCTAATCTCTCTCCTATGCTTTGGCTCTTTTAGAGTTTGCCTACCTTGTTTTTCTAAGTTTTAACCTACTTTGCTTAGGGCTTGTGAATGGACCCCTCCATTAATATTTGCTCTAACTTCAATGACATAAAACACATGGTAGTTATTAGTGCCACAATGGGGAAATTTTTATTTTTAAATATTTTTTAAAATATAAAAGCAACAAAATAGAAATTTAAATTAAAAAAATTTAAATATAATCAAATTATAATTTTTCATTATTTTTAAAAAGGGGGGAAAGGGCTTGCCCCTCCCTCGCGGCTCTGCCTGTCCCCCGCTCCAAATGGGGTGGAGGGATCCTCCTTTTCGCTAGAGAGGTGGTGCAATCACCCTTGCATCATGCAAGGGATAGAATGGAGATCCCCGTTCCCTCGATCAAAAAGAAGGGGTGGGTAGGGTCTATCCCCCTCCTCAAGGGGGAGCTCTTGCACTACCATACAAAGGGTTTTGCCTGTGTTGTTAAAAATGCTCTAATCACAAAGCACAAAGTGCCAGGGCTAGAGCACTGCACTCACCGAAACCGAAGTGCATTTGCAGAACCAGCAAAACACCAAGGTAGAAACGCTTTGTTTAGAAAAACCGAAGCGCTCTGTTTTTTTTTTTTTTAAATTGGCACCGGGTGTCTGGAAACAACATCCCTAATAATCCCGGGGGTGCATAGAAAACCGAAGTGCCTTTATTAAAGCATGCTTTGGTAGTCTTTTGAGAAAAATATAGATTATCAATTTTAACGATTATTGTTTGTGTGGAAATCAGTTTAAATAAAGTTGATGAAAAAGATGATGAGGGTTACAAACTTACAAATCTTTTGATGACAATGATGATGGTCCATTAATGATGAGGATGATTATATACTATAGGATTGCATTGTATTGCTTATCTTAGAATCAGGGTCAATTTTTTGTGCCTTTTGGTCATTGCCTCTTGGGTATATTAGGATTTTACCATGTACTTTATTTTGATTTTGCTTTATCATGGTATTCTATATTTTATAAAGCACAAGAGAACTATGTAAAATGCTATATTTGAGTTTTACTTCATTAGTTGATCACTTGATTGTCATGTTGCATGAAATTATAACAAATTCAGTTAATAGGCTAAGTTATTACTATAATTTTCAAACATTTATAGTGTATTCTGTGAATATATGTTTTTTTGACAAGTTGTATTCTGTGAATATATTGTTATTATTATGAATTATTATTTTAAAAAACATATGCTCATTCTTCACTCAGTGCCTAAACTCTGGGAGGTGTCTGCGCTTAAGTGCGCCTGATGGTTTCATTATAAATAACTCTTTATAAACTTTAAATTGTTATATTTAACTTAAATTTACTCGTATGGGTCATGAATGGATGTCTTTGTTCATTCAGTTTATTTGGTGAGCTGAATTTACATTGTTGTCTTGTACCTATGTCTGCAGGCAACTCTGCCATCAACATATATTGTTGCTCAGGAACCTGATGATGACAATATTTTACGGACTCGAACTTATGATGTCAGCGTCACGTACGATTGATTGTTTTCTTCTTTCCTTCCTTTTTATTTTATTTAAACTTGCGTTGCTTTTCCCTTTTAAAATGGTGGAAACTGCCTTGCTTTTTTGGACATATAGTTCATATTTATTCTTTTCTAATTTTGTGGTGCTTATAGAAAAGAAAAAAAAAATTGCGGTGGCTATACTTTGAGCATCATAGTCAATAAGGTGGTAGAATTCCATGTATAGAAGTTTCTATGTACTTGATTGCACCTTTGCACTTTTTAATTAATTTTGTGTTACTCAAAAAAAGAATCCTGCACATAGAAATCTATTATTTTTGTATAGGTCATAAAAACTAATATAAGTTCTACACCTTTACTTATCAAAAAAAAAAAAGTTCTACACACTCCATGCATTGATATCTTATATCATTTTTGCCTTGTATCCAGGTATGATAAATACTATCAGACACCTCGCGTATGGCTTACTGGGTATGATGAGGTCTGTCTCATTAATTGTGTGTTCTTAGTTGTTACTTATCAAAAAAAAAATTGTGTTCTTACTTGTTTTAAGGTTCCTAGTAGCATTATGATTTGCTATTGGTGGTTGTCATTTGCTTTCGAACTAAGATGGGTTAAACAACAAGCTTGAGCTACATTCGTGGAATTAGGACTCCGTCATGGTGTTGTAGTTCATGTGCTAATACATTGAACTGAGCTAAGCCAAGTGCATGGGTTCATGGTGGCATCGGATTAAACCAACCTTAAATACGTCTATCTCGTTGAGCCCAAACACCTCAAGTTTTGGCTCAACTTTAACTTATTTACATATTTTTTTCCTATGAGTAATGCTAATCACTTTTGTGTACTCTTTGCGCAGTCCACTGATAGTCTGATATTGTTGGCTGCATCAATTTTTTTTTTAATACGCAGCCAATCATATCAGTGGAGTGCACAAAAAAGTACACAAAAATGACTGCACATAGAATTTTTGTATTGAATTTTGGGGTCACTGTATAGATTGATCAGTGTGTTCATGCTGAAGGATAGTGAATATCGGTTGGGAGAAAATAATTGAAGTAGGGTTTCATTTTTGTAAAAAAGTGAAACACAGAACAATGTTGAGGCAAATAGGAGAGTCCCCCGAATTCATTCTTTTTCCTTTCTAATTTTTTCATCGTTTTATTTTTTCCCTGATGTATTTAAGATTCGAATCATGCTGATAAAGTACCTGTGGCAGATGTTATTCATGGAACAAGCTTTTTAAGTTGTTAATGTGTTTTTAAGTCTAGATCTTCTCAAATTCTCAAAGTTTTATCTTGTAAGTTTTGGCTTCCATTTTGAGGCCATTTTCTCGAGTACTTTACACTGGCTGAAACTCTATTTTGGGTATGCATTCGCTAGTTTTATGAGCCTAGATGACAATTTATGAATTTAGTATGCCACTATGACGTTTGTTTTGTTCCTTGAATGTAACTTTTTTGAGCAGGACGTGTATATATTTTATGTTCTGTGTCACAAAGGAAAAAGAAAGTGGTGTATATGGTGCATATTGGCGGAAAGATTAGCTTTCATTCAAACATTTCAAATCCGTTTTTATAGGAAAGTTTTCCGTTCAAATATGCATTCATAGGACTTACAGAAAATCCCCTTTGCAATTGTGTTAGTCAAGGATGCTTTTGGAGCCAGAGCTTGTACTTGAGGATGTTAGTCAAGATCATGCTCGCAAAACAGTAAGTCTTGTCATGAATTAAACTATTTTCCACGTATATGAAGCCACCATCTGCCTGCTATGAGCTGTGCTTAATATATGTCTTGATGCTATGTCTCCTTGATTCTGTACATGGCTTCCTTGTTTAACATTGTTGCTTGATCGGTAATAAGATTTTATAGATCATAAGAATAGGCAAAAGTACACGGGTCACATACAAGAGCAATACTTCCTTGTGTATTATTATGACTTAAGAATATTCCCACTTTGACCGTCTATCATAATAGATATTCGTCTGCTTATACTTTTACCTCGATAGTTCCTTTTTGACTAGATTTGTACTTAATTATTCTTTCTGAATCCTCGACCTATAAATTATTTTAATTGCCCTGGTTTGCATCATAAGTTGTTTGTGATAGTACTGCACAAAAATGAAAGAACAGCTGTGTTCCTCATGCACCGCCCTGTTATGCATTTGTGTTTTAAAGTGAAATGTTGTGGGTACAGGTAACCATTGAGGACCATCCACACATGTCTGGGAAGCATGCGTCGGTGCATCCATGCCGACATGGAGCTGTGATGAAAAAGATCATTGACGTACTAATGTCACGTGGAGTTGAACCAGAAGTTGATAAGTAATTTTAATCTTCACCATCGTTTGCTCGATTTCATATCCCCCCCCCCCCCCCTCCCCAAAAAATAAATAAATAAATAACAACCTCACAGACACACTCTCAAATGTATGCTCGCATGGGTATGCATTTTTTATTGTTAAATATGCATTTGATTTGTTCCCTGTGAAAGAATTTCTAGCACACAACCAACATCTGATACCTGCACTCAACTTGCATTGTGTCGGAGACAATTATTTAATGTACTTTGAAATTTTTATATAATGTCCTTTCCATATTGGTCTTTCACACTTCCCTTCGTGAATGTTTCTTATTTTTTCTAACTATGAAACTGAGATTTTGTTGCCCCTCGCTTCTGAATAAGCAACACATTACTTCAAGCTTGTCAGTCAACATACTTGCCAGTGTCTTGCCATAAATGATCAATACTTGCTCATCTGCAACCTTCTTACCATGGAACTAAGAAAAACCAGTCAAGTACAAAATAGTTGTGACACAGACTTTTAAATAAAAGAACAATAATTGCGACATTGAAACTAGTGCATACACCCAGGTGGATAGATGTACATTTTAGAAATTGCTGCTTCATGTGCTTGTAGCTTTTACATAATTCTGTTAATGATTTTCATTCCCCATGTCACCTCTATTTTAATTCTTCAGGTACCTATTCCTATTCTTGAAATTTGTTGCCTCTGTAATCCCTACTATTGAATATGACTACACCATGGACTTTGATCTTGGCAGCTCCAGCAATTGACCCATAGGTAAAAATCTAAAAGTAAGATGTCTTTTCGTCCCGTGCTGTAGGTCTGTTATGTTTGGATAGATGCTTTGGAGTATATAATCGATTTGCTTAACATAATTTTGCATATTTTTGGTTTTGTTATTTATTACTGTTATACATTTGAACATCATCATTA
Organism: Carya illinoinensis; assembly: GCF_018687715.1. Classification (NCBI taxonomy): domain Eukaryota; kingdom Viridiplantae; phylum Streptophyta; class Magnoliopsida; order Fagales; family Juglandaceae; genus Carya; species Carya illinoinensis. Next base: position 2,955,254 of record NC_056765.1, read on the forward strand.
TTATATTTTTCAGCTGTTATGTCATTCTCTAAGCCATTTGTGCAAATTTCCATTTATTGTCCTTTTGTGGGACAGAAGTCTCCTTCACTTGGAATCTGACAAATATCCTGATAAATTGTGCATTTTTGCATTGCAATATTTGTATGTAGTAAATAATTATTATATGTTTTCCGATAGAGAAGTGTGCAAATTGTCCCCCATGGAAACAAAATTGCTTCTTTTTGTTTTTTTGTTTTTTTTTTTAAATTTTCCTGTACTATAGTGTTACCAATGTGAACAGAAAATTGGTCATTTACAAGATTTGATGACAATCTAGTGTAGATGATGAGATTTTATATCATTGAGACTGCTCCTGAAAACCCAAATAAGGAATATACCAACTTAAAACATGGCTTCAAACACAATAAGATGTATACATCTTATAAGGTTAACATTCAGATACTTGATAATAGGGTTAGTGAAGAACTGATTTCAAGTCACCTTGTATTTGAACATTCCATAGTACCATTGATTGATTGCCTTTGACAAAAATGCTTGCTGCATGTGGGAACTGTTCATGTTAGGGTCCCACTTTTATTGCGTCTTGCTTGACTCTGTCCCTGTTTGGACATATTGCAGATAATCGCTTATGGTGCTTTACGACCTCAGTATATGTTCCCCCGCTTAACCAGGCCTGTACATATGGTTCAATTTATTTTTAAATGAATTTCTCTTTCAGATGTTGAATGTGTTATTGGGAGGCAGCCGTTCAAAAGACAGATTATTTGCATATATATATATATATATATATATCGTGCTCATTATAATTTCCCGAAATATAGGAAGAAAATATGGACCTGTGTTCTTTCTTTTATCTTTCGATCCGCATGTCCCGAATTTGTTGTTTGATTGATTAGAAATCTTTCGCTTTTAGACGTGCGCGTGGGTGCGCGCAAATATGGAACCCTCCCATTGGATAGAATGAGTTAACAGGAGTATGGGACTCTTAAAAGGGTCGTTTGGTTGCAAGGGACTCTTAAAAGGCTCGTTTGGTTGCAAGGTTCAACTTATATCAATTCAGTTCAGTTTAAAATGTTTAGTTTAATTTTAAACTGAATTTTAAAGTTTAAACATCAAATTCTTAAATTACTAAATTAATTATAACTCAAAACCTCTTTAAATATATAATCTACAGCATTTTTTAACTAACATATTTTCTTACGTGTGACTAACAAAATTTTTCAATTTTTTATAAATAATATGAAATTTATCTTAATATTCAAACACATCTAAAATAAATTTTTAGATAGGTCATACATAACTCGTTAGTATTCATAAAAAAATTCGGCTTAGATTAATATCAGTTTCTTTTCTAATTTTCTTGTAATTTATGTAATCTGTCAAGAATATTCACATTTCAGGTTATCATTCAGCCGAGGGTAATTTTTGTTTTCTAATTAAAATAATAAAAATAATCTCATTCTACACGAGCTATTAGCTAAGTATAAAAGAAATATGGCCATTTGGAGAGAACCGTGAGAATTGAGATGGAGCAATGTGGTAGACAATGAAGGGACAAATCATACAATTAGGAAGGGGTCAACCAGCTGACTCTTACCTCAAAGTTCAACGAAAAAAGATTAAAAATTAAAAAATAAAAAAAAAAAATAAAAAAAATAAAAAAAAAAAAAAAAAAAACCTTCGCTGCCATGAATTATCCTTCCTAGCTTCTTGGCCGTAAATAAAACTATACTCTCTCTGAGTTTAGGCATTTCCTGCAAATAACAAGGTCAAACAGATTTCTCTCTTCCTACCCTAAAAAGGAGATGGAAAACCTGACTCGCATAGTTACAACAGACGTCATCACAATATTAAAAATACGAACTGCTTTGATATTTCAGATAAAATGAGAATGGATCCTTTTCTTTTACATCCCTGGCATACTGTTGAGTACAGTACCCTGCTACAATTAATAATTATACAGACAGATAAATAGCTCTAAAAAAATTGAAATTCACAAGCTCTAAGTCTTAGGTCTGACCAACATGCACTTAAAAAACTGCACAAGCCAAAATTTCATGTCACTGCCTAAAAAGAAACAAAAGAAATCTAACATCCCATATTAACCCAGTGACGTATGCAAGGATGCTTCAATGAAAATTAGCATAACAATTCATTTGATCACGCATCCTCCAAGGTCTCAAGGAATAAGCATTGGGTCGAAACGTATTAATCTGCAACAAATTGAAAGTTTCCAGGGGCTCCAAGCAGTTAAATCAGAAAACAAACATAATAAATACAATAAAAATTCAAAAAACAATAGTAAAATAATAATTTTTTAAAAAAAAAAAACCCTAAAACTAGAACCAGCAAAAATAAGATGATTTCCACTGGTGGATTAAAAAGGGCAAGAGCTTGACCGGGTTCGGCCAACGTTACTCCTACAATCCTCTTAATAACAATACATGTGAACCTGTTTGTATCCATATCAAGCTTCAAATCACGTGCAACAGGTCTTATGCCCCACAACATATCGTTATAGGCCTCATAAAGAATCAGGAAACAAAGTTTTCTCAGCTTCCTGTCAGATGTAAACGGGTTTGACATCATTACTCCCGAAACTTGTGGCACATGTCGGACACTTGCGGTGACGAGTTCCAATAATTCTTTGCACACAGGGGTTGCAGAACAAGTGGTAGCATTTTGTAATCACAACCTGGAGGGGAAAAAAAAAAAAAAAATCTTAAATCACAATATTTGAAATTTCATACCGTACAAAGACAATGATTTCATTCCAAACATACTGGAATACTTGCGTGCCCATTCCCTAGAAAGCTCCCGGTGTTAAAATTATATGTATTTATATTTTTTTGATCGGTAAAATTATATGTATTTATTATCATCCATCAAAGCACAACTCCATAACCAAGTGAGATTCCAGAACAACGAAATACCAGTAAATAGACCAACAGTTGTTCCCTATATCCAAATTTACCATGACACCATATTCTCTCTCTGTGAGAAGGGGAAATGAACAAAGCATACATGTTAAGAAGTAGGACACACTTGAGGTCATCACATTACGTGGAATTCTAGCTTGAACCAAGGGTTAACACTTTTTTTTTTATATATCCGTGGGTGTCCCGGCCAGTTTATACGCACCTCGACTAATCCCACGGGACCCTGAAGTTAACGGCTAAGTAAACCTCTAGTGGCCATGAGGAGACTCGAACTAGTGACCATTGGAGAATAAATCCAAGGCCCGACTAACTGAGCTATCCCTCAGGATTACCAAGAGGGAACACTTGTAACAATATTGATTATCTTTATTTCGCATTTTTTTAATTGGAAAGAGATGATCTTAGGAGACTCAGACTATTCACAGGAAACCTCAATGCAATAGACATCTGCATCGTGTAATTCATAAAAACTATAACCATAGTTATTTGGTAGCCTCTCCAAGTACTACTCGCCTAATTCCAACCTGTACAATTACAACATCCCTGAAGAGGAGGAAAGGGAAATAACTTCTGTTCCTAACTCACTTGTGTTGAACAGGTAGATCTGCCAAATGCATGAAAAAAAACGTAGCTGAAGCATCAAAGCTCAATTGCTATCATTTTTATGAGGTTGAGCCCCAATCAAGGACTTGGGATTTATTTTACCGAGACCGAAATCATTCTATTTTTTTTTTTTTTGGGACAAGTTATATACTACTAGATCATAACAATATGCAAATTACAAAAATCCACAGCCTTGGACACAAACTACCATGAAACAACAGTAACAATTGCTCCCCCTTTCTCCTTTTTTTCTGTCTCCCAGAAAACAAAAAAGAATAAAAAGAATGAACATGAAACTCAAACTACCCAACTTTTTAATCATTCGCATAGGATTATTAAAGTGCACACCAAATGTCAACTCTACTTATTATATATAATTTTATTGTCCTATTCTAAACAACAGATCGGAAACAGAACAAATAGAAATTCCAAATGGCAAAAAATAAGGTCGACCAACTCATCTTTGACAGTTTTTTGGATGTGTAGCAGATAATGAAACCAAAACAAGCTTACCCTCTTTCAACATATATAATTTATAGAATGAAATGTGTCATGTAAATTGTTAGCCAAGCACTAAGCAAAGTTTGGGGAAACTGTTTTCAGCTGCCCTTTATTAGGTGTGAAATAAGCTGGAACTAGCAGTCGTGATCCACATCATTAAACCTATTTCAGGTGAAAAATGTTCACAAATCCAGTTCTTAACCTGGGAACCATACTTCAATCACCACTTACTCCAAGATAAAAATAATACTAAAGCCCATACAATAATAAAATTGCAGATCCAATATTTATTTACCTCTTTTGTCCTGTCAAGGCAGATACTACACTTCAGAATATCCCGATATTCTCTAAGTTCCTCCTGGAGCTTTTCGACAATTGATGATCCCTCTGTCTCTGCTCTAAGACGTGAAGCCTTTCTCCTTACAACTTCCAATTCCTCCTCTATTCTTTTCTGGTCAAACCTGACCAAGAATGAAAAACTGATCACCACCCACACACTGCAGAATTTTTGATTGGTAATCAAGAAGTTTTATTCATAATAATAGGCAAAGCCCAAGTACACGGAGTATACTTGAGAAATACCTAACTAGAGTTTACAACTGAACACACTGCAGAAATTGGAAGTGAAGCACAATATTTTCTGTACCTTTCCCTCTCTAGTTCTATCTGCAGCTCCACAAGCGCCACTCGACTTTTTTCAACCTTAGATTGTGATTCCTCTAGTGACTCTTGTGCCTGCTGAAATGATCTTCTCACATCCAACAATTTCTTCTGTGTACTTTCCAAGGTAAATGAACCATGAAGCTTATCATCTACGAGTTTCTGAATTTGTTCTGAGCAAATTTTCAACTGCAAAGCAAACCACATTTGACTCAAAATATTCCTTCGCTCTGAGAAAAGTTTAAACTGGAAGTGTCAATTGAACTCAAGATATTTACACAGTTTGTTGTTATCAATTCAAACCCAAAATTATGGCTCAAAAATACCTGATCTTCGATCCGTGAAGCTTTCATGTCAAAAAAGCACAGAGACGCATTCGCTTGCTGAACCTCCCTCTCCATGGTTCGTTTTTCCATTATCAGAGTATCCTGAAGCTGTCTTGTCCTGACGCCCTCTAATACCAGCTGAACAAACACTTATTTCGTAAATTGATATTCTACATACAGAACAACATAAACAGCCAACCCACAATGTAACATATCAATTAATGAATGATGAGACAGAAGTTTCAGAGGTCCAAAAGTAAACAAATACTAGCAACAGCCTATAGGTTTAAGTGATACTCAACCACATATACAAGAGCTGTACAACGTTTAACTCAAGGCAGAACATATTTTACTTAAAAAAAAGTTTCTCAACATGATGAAATTTACAGGGCAATTCTATCATCAGCAAATGCATCATGTCTTGTAGTAGCAGCAATATGCAAGCTCTAACACTTTGCTTTAAATGCAGCTACACAAGTTCTATGAACATATGAAAGGACCACGATGTATATCATGGCACTAATGCCACATTTAGAACCAACTACCTATATATTTAAACTACATCTTCATAATAAAACGGCTGTTGTAATAACCCTTGACCGACCTTAGCCCCAATTCCATATATGGAGCAAGCAGGGCATGTGAACACAAACAAAAATGCACTATTTGTAATGAGATATAAACAACCCCACTTTTCATCTTTCATTAGAACAATACATGTCCAAAGCATGTCAATCAAGTCTTGTTCGGGTGTCCAAAAGGGAGTTGATTTAGATTTATGGACATGTACAAAACAATCTCTTAACCCCATATAGTGGGATAGTTTATGCAGGATGTTGATGTCACCACTTCTCTTTGTGATCATCATGGAGGCTCTAAGTAGGATGTTGATGGCACCAGTGAACAACAGGCTGTTGGCTGGTTTTTCAGTGGGTGATTTGAATGGGGGCCTTAGTTCGATATCTCACTTACTTTTTGCCGATGACACTAATTTTCTGTGAGGCTGAACAAGAACAACTGAGGACACTGAAGGCTCTTTTTTTATGTTTTGAAGCAGTATCAGGGTTGAGAGTGAACTTTGATAAATCAGAATTAGTTCCAGTTGGGAATGCTAGTAATACTCGACAATTGGCGAGCACACTGGGGTGTAAGGTCGCTGCTTTACCTATGACTTATCTGGAATTACCGTTGGGAGCTGCTTCACGAGCCGTATCTATCTGGGACACAGTCATCGAGAAAATAGAGCGAAGATTGGCTGGATGGAAGAAATTGTACTTGTCGAAAGGAGGTCGTGTGACTCTGATTAAGAGTACTCTTTCTAACTTACCTACTTATTTTCTGTCCTTATTCCCTATTCCAGCTTCTGTGGCGGCCCGGATCGAAAAATTGTACCGTGATTTCCTGTGGAGGGGGATGGGAGATGAATTCAAGTATCACCTAATCAGCTGGGATAAGGTATGCAGACCAATTTCTTTAGGGGGTTGGGGATAAAGAACTTGAGAACTTTTAATCGGGCACTTCTTGGTAAGTGGCTATGGAGATACAATATAGAACCGGAAGCTTTATGGAAACTAGTAGTCGACAGCAAATATGGCAGCTTATGGGGGGGCTGGTGCACTAGAGAGGGGAATGGGTCTTGTGGTGTGAGGATTTGGAAGCATATACGAAGAGGGTGGGGCGTGTTTGCCAACCATACTAAACTTTTGGTAGGTGAGGGCACACGAATAAAATTTTGGAGGGACATCTGGTGTGGAGAGGAGGCACTGAAGGATTCTTTTCCATCTATTTTCCGTGTGGCTTGTGACAGGAAGCTTCGGTGGTGGATCTCTTGGTTCGGTCAGGGGACCAAATACTTTGGAATGTCACTTTTAGTAGAGTTGCACATGACTGGGAAGAAGATAGCTTTGCAGCTTTTTTCAGCCTAGTGTACTCTACGAAGTTGAATGGTTTGAATGAAGATAAGCTGTGGTGGAAACCTGCGGGTAAGGGTACTTTCTCGGTTCGCTCTTACTATAAGTCCCTTACAATTAATACAAACTCTCATTTCCCATGGAGAAACTTGTGGAGGAATAAGGCGCCTCCCAAAACGCTTTTTTTCATTTGGACAGCAGCTCTGGGTAAGATCTTGACTACGGATAATTTACGAAAGCGTCAGGTAATTATTACTGATTGGTGTTGTATGTGTAAGAAAGCTGGTGAGTCAGTGAATCATCTCTTGCTACACTGTGAGACAGCCCGAGCCTTGTGGTACGAGGTATTTAGTCGTATAGGGTTAAACTGGGTGATGCCGAATTCAGTGGTTGAAGTATTGGCCAGTTGGGCGATGCCGGACGGCGATTCACAAATCAAATCTGTGTGGAAAATGGTCCCTACCTGCATTATGTGGTGTATTTGGCAAGAGCGCAACGCACGAACTTTTGAAGATAAGGAGCGGACAACAGAGGAGCTTCGTTCCTTATTTTTCAGTACTTTATTGTTGTGGACCTTAGCTATAGATTTTTATGGTTTGAATGTACATGATTTCCTTGCATCTACTATAGGGACCTAAATAGGTTCTTATCTCTTGTATACCATCTTGTGTACTGGGGCTATGCCTATTATTATTAATACTACCGTTTACTTATCAAAAAAAGTTTATGCAGGACCATGGCTCATGAAGCAATGGTCATTACTTCTGCAATCAAGAATGAACATTATTGGGGTAAGAGCAGTAATATTAGAGCAAAACAATGACACACATCTGACATCTTAATATCCATAACAAGAATTAAACCCATTACCTAAAACCAAAAAGGTAAGAAATATCTGCTGAAGGAACAAAAAATACTACATCATCTCATAAAAGAAAGGGAAAACACAAACCACAATCAAACTACGTTCCAATTTGCAACCACCTCCCGAGACTATCAATTTTGGAAATCACCCCCTCAAACTACAAAAAAGACTGTAATATACACCCTCAGAAAATTGACATAAATACTCTTTATAAAAGAATTAAATTTTAAAAAACAATAGAATCACATGCAATCAAATAAAAAAAGTAAAAAAATTTCAAATTAAAATATAATTTGTAAAAAAAATTTAAAGACGTTAAAAAAACCAAGAGAAACTGGAGATTAATTTTTTAAAAATTAAAAAGGTTTTCTAAAAAATCATTTTTGTTAAAAATTAAAAACCCTTTTCTAAGAGACCAGTTTTATTTTTTAAAAGGTAATTTTTATTTCTGTAAAAAATATTCAGCTTTTTTAAAAATGTTTTTCTTATAAGTACATTTATTACTTTTTGAAGTTTATTTTCTTAAAAACTAATTCTTTTGAATGTGAGCATTGTCTTTTTTTCTTAAGATTCTTTTTTTTTTTTTTTTTTTTTTTTTTTTTTTTTATTGGTACCGAGTGTCTAGGAACAACATTCCGACTAATCCAAGGGGTGCACAGGCCCTCGGCAAGGAGTTTCCCACAACTGCACCTTGGGTAATTCAAGAAGAAATCACCGTCTGATGGCCCCTAGAGATTGTTTGCACCCAAGGAGATTTGAACATTAGGCCTGGGGGGAGCATAGCACCAAGCCCAAGGCCTTTACCACTTGAGCCAACCCCTAGGGGAAAAAGGGGCGGTTACATTGCATTTTTTTGATTGTTTGAAGGGTGATTGCCGAAGGTGATAATTGGGCAATTGATTTCAAGTTGGGTGGTAGTTTGAGTGGAGTTTGTGTATTTTACCCTAAAAGAAAATTGCGTGATAGACAATTACCTTAATGTTATAGTCATCTCTCTCCGTAATTTGCTGCAACAGATGTTGGTTTTGATTCTGCATATCATCATATGCCTGTCCAATTGACTGAAGAAAAACAACATTAATTAAACCAATTTATGATTGCTCACAAGTCCCCAAGTTTTTTAGATTACAGGACACTAACCTCTATTTCAGATAAGTATGCCTCATTTTCTTCATTCTTGGACTTCAGGACATCAGTAAGCCTAGAAATATCCCTGAAACAGAATTAAACTTGAATTTTAAAAGTACTTCTTTTACACCGTTATCATGTTTAAACAACAAAAAACCAATAGTCATATAGGATGTAAATGGTTTCTACTTGGATCATGCTCAAAAGAGTAGTGGAACATGATTCCTACTTGGCCGGTATGGTGCACATGGTGGTAAAGGAATGAGAGGAACTTTGAGGATCACAACTGGACATTGAAGGAGCTCAAAACTCTCATGTTCTTTTTTCTTTTGAAAGCCTCTAGAGACTTTAGTAGGTTAAGTTTTTATGATTTTCTGTACCGTTTTCTATTTCCAAATAGATGACTTGTATACACGTTGTGTACCTGGATGCACCTTTTGTTTTTTTTTTTTTTTTTAAAGTATTATTGAGGAAGCTTTTATTACTTACATAAGAAAGTATAACATACAATATTCTAGATCATCAGGACACTAAGGCTTCATTTGGTTACACGTATGAGATGAGAAATCTGTGAATAGTAGTGAGATAGTTTGTGAATAATAATGAAATTGTTTAAAATTAAGATGTTTTATGGAGTTTTAGGAAATGAGAGAAAAAGTTGAATAAAAATATTATAAAGTTAAAATATAATTATAATATAATTTTTGTTTTAAGATTTGTTGAATTGTTTTTTGTGTTGTTTGGAATTTTGAAAAAGTTGTAATGATTAGATAATGATTAGATGAAAATTTTAAAAATTTGAAATTGAAAAGTGTTTATATTTGAATGGTGGATGTTGAGATGAAATAAAATGAGACCATCTGTGAAACCAAATGGGGCCTAAATGATAAAACGAAGCTATTAAGTTTTAAACACAATACCAACCAGGTTTACCTAACACATAAACCTCTCGCAACAATGTAACAAGTAATGGTTGTTTCTTGATAAGTAAAATACATTCAACATGCCAAGGTGCAAATCCATGGTAAACTAGAAATATACAAGAGAACAACTAAACATAAATATTTTTTTATTCAAATAGTAAAATAGTTCGTCAAAAAACCACAAAGGCCATAGCCCAAGTACAAGAGAAAACAGAAACATTTTTGATGACGACGTATTCGAGCACTTTCACTACCCTAGATAAGGCTCTGGTTCTCGACTAATCCCCAAGATAAAAGACGTCTCCGCCAGCAAATTTGTCACCTTCACTACAGTGCCTTGTTCGCAAGGGCCAGAGATCAGCCAGGAGCAACCCACCTGTTGGGTCTCCTTTCGATACCTTCCTCGCACAGATTAGGGTCTTTGGGGAGCCTTTTAACCTCTTGCTCAGGAGGAAGAGAAAACAGAAACATAGATAATAGAATGGAACAATAGTGTGATACCCCATATGATAAAAATAAGAGATCACACATTGCTCAGAAATGAGAAGTTTTTGCTCTTTATAAAGTTCCAATAGGGCTTCAATTGTATCATTAACTAGTCTTTTCACGTATAGATCATTGGTTTGGGCCTTCCAATAAGGCATTACAAGTGGTATCAGAGTCTATCCCAACCATAAATGTGGGACTTGAGCCGTACCACCTACAATGATAAGGGGAAATTGTGATACCACCCCCGTCCCCCACCCCCCCAAAAAAAAAATGATATGGATAAGGGTAGGTGGTTAATGGGATCCCACGTTGCTTGGGAAGAAATTCTTGTTCTTTATAAGTTTCCAATAGGACTCAAATGTATCATTGACTAGTCCTTTTTGAGTATATGCCATGTGGTTTGGGCCTTCTATTAGGACGTTACAAATGGCTCCCAGATTTAAGCCATCCAAAAAACCAAAATTAAATGACACTTGATGTAGCCATCCAATCTAAGTGTGATGTTCAGAACATTATCGTAGAAACATAAGCTTAAGATATTTAGAGTATTTCAGTATATCTGTGAATAGTCGTGAAATGATTTGAATCAAGATATTTTATTGGGTTTTGGGAAATGACAAAAAGTTGAATAAAAATATTATAAAGTTAAAAATTGTTTGAATATAATTTTTTAATATTATTTTTGTTTTGAAACTTGAAAAAGTAATATTGTTTTTGTGTTTTGTTTGGAAGTTTGGAAAAGTTGTAATGATTAGACGAAAAAGTGAGAGATTTGAAATTGAAAGTGTTGTGTGCTTTGAGTGATGTTTGGGAAGGAAATATCTAAGAATACTTGAGAATAGTTGTGTTGCCAAACAGAGAATTTCATCACTGGTTGTTAAACAACCGTAAACATTATGATATCTACTCAAAAAAGCTTGCATTAGTTATAAGAGAGCCACATTCAAACTATTACACTCCACAACATATCAACCACCACCCAAGCTTCATCCTGTATATCCCAAATAAAGGTATAAAGGGAAAAGAAAAACTACCAGGAAAAGCTCTCCAGAAAAACCATTGGAGCAAAACAGGTTCTACTGTCTCTTCACAAAACATACCCATCGATGACCTTTTTAAGATTAATAGAATTATCTACTGTCAGGATCTTTTTTGAAAGCAGCTTTCCAGATACCCAGATATATATATATATATAGAGAGAGAGAGAGAGAGAGAGAGCAACATGCACACAATGGTTTTCATAGAAGATATTTGAATTGAAAAACTGTTGAAAAAATCTAAAAAGAAGGTTCAACAGTAACAGCAGGTCAAATAAAATGTTTTGCCTTGTCAAAGTAAACCAAACCTTTTAGAAGTTTCTAGTTTCTGCCTCAGCTCAGCAATCTCAGCTTCTGCTGCAGCAAGCGTTTGTTGGGAAATGGCCTCAGCCTCATTTGCTGTCTTGACTCGCAATTCCAAGTTGTGCTCGTCAAGAGAGGATTTCAAAGTTTGGACATGAGACCATGCCTTGTATTCCAAGTCCCTGGCTTCCATGACATCCCTGCAGATCTTATAAGCTCCTAAGAACAGTGACATCATGATACCACACTAACTAATATACCTCACATCATCCAAGCCACCCATAAAAAATAATTGAGCTGAATGCGCAAAACTTACTTTATGCAGAATTTAGTTGTTAGACCATATTGACATTATGCAATCATAAGCATATCAAATTATAAATGTGAACAAAAGGAAAAAGATCTGTGCAGAATCTCTAACCTTGAATCAGTGGATTCATGTCTATACATTTCCAAAATCAACTTTAATTCCCTATCACTTTCTTTCAAATCTTGGACCTGAAAAAATAAAACAGGAAAACTTACTGAAGCCAAATCATTGGTAGATTGTATACTTCCAATGATAAAGAACGGGTCAAAGGCCCCTTTGTAACCAAAGATTCAATATGACAACAAATAACATCTAATCATTTTCTCAAGAAAACAACTCCACTCACAGCATGAATGTGTTGTACGGTTGTACCAAACAGGAGATTGCATCAGTACAGATAAAGGAACGGAAGTGAAAACACATTAGTGGAAAACATCAACAGGCATAGGATTCTTACAAAAAAATTCCACTTCATAGAGTAATGCTATATACAATCGTGGAATGCGCAAATACTGTGCAGTCACTTTGAAAAAGAGTCTCCACTATGAAAAAACTAATTTCTTTTCATATGGATCCTGTATTTATTCATTTCTTTCAAAATAATTGCACGGCGCTTGAGCAGTTACGACTGCAACTATCATTTCTCGTTGTCAAATGCACTCTTATAGTTCAGCCTGCTTTGCCTCCCTTTGAAGCAGCAATATCAGATTTTGAAGCCACTAATTACAATTCGATTTGGTGTGTGGTTTACAAATCCACCACTTAATTGTATAGCACACTTCAAGGAAGCATCGATAGCAGACAATTTAAAAATCAGGTATAATCTACCAAGTTGACGTGGGAGGTGAGAACATGTTTTGGGGCCCTTCCAAAAAAGAGGTGTTTGAAGTTAAATCTTTCTAAGAGGCCTTTTTTCCCATGATAGCACCACCTTTCCTTGGAGGAACATATGGTGTAGTAAGGCTCCACCCGAGAAGGGGATATTTAGCCTCAACTAGTGTTAGGGAATACCTCACCATGGACAACCTAAGAACAGCATCTTGTCATAGTTGACTGATGCTGTGTGTAATAAGGATTGGGGGACCATAGATGTTATTTCACTGTGAGATAGCTAGCTCTCTATGGAGTTTGATAAATGGCCTCTTCAAGCTAGCTCGGGTTATGACTCACCAGGTGGGGGATCTATTTTGGAGTTGCAAAGGGAAGTTTGAGTCACCAAAGAAAATATTTGCAGAAAATAATTTTGCGTCACTCAATGTAGTGTATCTGAAGAGAAAGGAATAGCCACAACTTCAAAGACGTTGAGAAGTCGATGATGGATCTTAAGGCCTCTTTTTGAATGCTCTTTACCCATTGATGGGTGCCATTTGTTGTCCTTCCAGTTTAGTTTTCATAAGTTTATGCATCTTGTCTTTCTGTCTAGGATTTTTTTCTTGCATACTCCATGTGTACTTGGCTAGTGCCCTTTTAGCTTATTAACAAAAGTATCCTTAAAACAAATGTCATTGAATAGGTCAAGTTTATACAATTATAGTACACAGCTATTTTCCCCCCAATATGTAGCACATCCTCAAACTGGTACCTACACAGTATAAATGAACTTCCAAAAAAACGTCATTTGTAAGTTGTACAATTCTTGAACGAGTGAAAATGTAAATGAGAAATATTTCACAGAAATTCCACATATATATACATTTGACAGTTTGGGGCATCCAGATACAAGTGAGAACATATCATACCAAAGCTTGCAGCTTTTGCATCTCTGCAACTTGGCCAGCAGATCTTGCAGATGAGGTTTCACATTCTTTCACCTGCTAAGGGAAAAAAGGAGCTTCTTCAACTGCATCTAAGAATATGACTGAACAGATAAGAATACTCACCTTCCTCTCAAGAATACAAGAAAGAGATTGCACATCGGCCCTGAGAGAATGAACATCTGAAGCAGCCTCTTTGTATTTACTTAGTTCACTTTGCATAATGCTCATGTCTTCAGGAAATGAAGAAAGTAAGGTTTTAAATTCTGCAATGATTTCTTTTCTTCCTGCAAAGCAGAGTATCTTAAATCATTATTGCAGCATAACCCCTTCAGAGATGCAGTAGCACATGTTTAATGATCAAAGAAAAGCATCAGGTTTATTATAACCTGGTTCTCTTGAGGCCTCTTTTAGCTTAGATTCAATCATATTAATCTCCTCAATCTGTTTCTGTATCTCTATCCCCAGATCAGCAGCTCGGAAATCGGCAACGGCAGATGATCTTCGGAAAACATCAGCAATGTCATTTTTAATATTCAATTCTCTCTCCCTCCACAGAATGTTATCCTTCTCAACCTACAATCACCAAGGAAAAAGTATGGTAAGCTTCAGAACCAAAACCCTTGCAAAAAAGATGACAGATAAGAGGTATAAATGAAACTACCGACCAGTTACAACCTGTAGTTTTTCATATAAGGCCTGATACTGCAAAACTTCTGATTTTGACTTTTCTGTTTGATCTCTCACCAGGACGTAAGCATTGGAAGAGGAAATACACTTAACATTCTTCAACATGTTCTGTCATGAAATATCCCCATTCTAATTATGTGACTGGATAAACAGAACTGTTATTCAAAATGATTCTTTAGAAAAAAGTATTTGCAAGTATGACACCAGCAAGACATCAATGTAATAGGAAGTGACCTGCAAACTAGATAAGTGCTGTAATATTTCTATCCTTTCATCATGAAGACCTTTCAGTTCCGTAAGCCGACATGAAGCTTGGTCCTGTGGAGCTCAACCCAATTAACGTGCATATCTCTTCATGTTTAAAATTTTCTCAAAATGCTAACCGAGAGATAGAGAAGGGGGGGGGGGAAGAGTCCAAGGCACAGGAATAAAATTGTCTCAAGTCAACAACTTACAGTTAGTTCTTTGAGAGTGGATTCCATATCATGCAGATCCTTTTGTGTATCTCTAACTCTATCACCAGCACCTTGATTATTCCCTAGATTCAAGATAGGGAAAAATGCCCCTTTTGCAGCATTTCTCTGTGCTTTCAGAGATGCTAAATTGCAATTATTTTCTTCTAGCTCTGAAAGTGCAACCTCCAACTCCTCTTCAAAAACCAATAAAATTGAGTCACTCAACCCCTAGCAGAGGATCAAAATCAATGTACCACAACCCGGTCTTTCTTTCTTTTCTTTCTTTTTTTGGGAAAAAAAAGGTTCTCTTTTTCTTTCAGGTTGAGTGAAGGGGGCTGTAAAATATCTGGAATTTAGAGTAGCATAACTTGTACCAATTGCATGTGTCTCATTATGTTGAAGGACAGTAGGCAATTTAAGTGTGCATATGCATGGTCTTCACACATGTTTCTATCATTTTTTTAGTGAACAAAAAATAAATAAATAAATAAAAGAGGGTACTTGGAAGCTAGAGTTGAATAATTCCGACCTTCACCTCGCACGAGGGGGCAGCTCTCAAGAATAAACACTTGCACTCAAAGGCTCAAATCTCTAAATATTGCTAGCAGTTGATCCCCAGACATAATTTTCTTGGTCCATCAACTAATCTTATTCTTGAATTTTGATAAGTAGAAAGAGTGAAGCATATTATTTTTACAAGTTATAAATTATACATTTTTATCAATCTTTCTGCCATGCAATATGAATATGACCTTTGTTTTTTAGATGAGTATGTCAGATGCATTGACATTTATGAAATTCATGATATCACCCTTGTTTTTCTTTTTATAAGTAAAGTTGCCAAAAATTATTAAAGAGCACTAGGGGTACAACCGGAGTACACTGTAGAAAGATATTTTTATAAGTAAATCAAAGAAAAGAAAAGTGAACATCAAGAATTCATCAAATATATATGTGTGTGTGATAAGTAATTCATCAGATATTTGCATCATGTGGTGTGTTTGGCAGAAGCACAATGAACAAACATTCAGGGACAAAGAGAGATCGTTGGAGGAACTAAAAACTTTCTTTGAACTCTTTGTACTTAGGCTATTGCTGTTAATTTTAATGGCCAAGATTTCCATGATTTTATTGTATCTATTGCTCCATTGCTCCTACGTAGTTAGGACATTCTTTGTACTGAACACGGCTGTTGCCTATTCTTTTAATTAATATACTTTGATTTACTTATCAAAAAAACGTAATTCATCAGATATTTTCACAAGTCAAAGAAGAGAATTCAGAAAATCTACAAAAGAGAGGATGATGTAAATAATGCAAGTGGAAAACCTTTATTGCTTCGGGGGCTATGTTAATAATGCAACTGAAAAGCATAAATATCAATTTGTATCCACCTCAGGAAAAAAAGTTTTCTTGAAAAAACACCTCCATTAGAAGCTACAAAAAAAAAAAAAATGCATAATAAAAGAGGAAAGACAAAAATTTATAACTGTATGTTAGGAATCCCTTTAATATCTACTCTACTACATTCACATCCCAAGACATTTGTCTTAGTAAACTAATCATTGCAAATTATTACACCATGCATTCCAGTCTCACCACAGGTTTCAATTCTGAACTTCTTTAATCTTTTTTTCTAATTGGCGGACAAAATTTTCCTGATCATAAGAATAGGCAAAAGCCCAAGTATAGAGGACATATACAAGAGCATTGCCAATGCATGCTATTTTAGTGATACAATAAAACTTTAATCTTTCATTCATTTTGAATACAATGTTCAAATAAAAGTAAATGGTATAACTGACAGCTGCTCAGGGATCGCTATTATAGGTTATACAAATGGTGATACAGCCAAAATTGCTACATCCGAAGCATAATCTTGCCTTTCAATAGACAATGCTAACTGTCATGTACTAGGCAGACAAACAATAGGACGCTTTGCCATCTGACTCATGCTAAGTGCATTTTGAATTTTGACACACCTGGGGATATGAATCCAGTTTTCACACCCATGCCAAAGCAACTGTATGGGCAAACATATTGCATATATATGATACTGATCTGCTACACTTATCTTCTTTTTATTTTTTGGATCAGGCTACTGATCTGCTACACTTATGGTATCAATTTGTCATTGCCTATATCGATGCATACCAAGCTGCAATATCTGCCTCCCCCCACTAGCCTCCAGATTGTGTCTTAAGCTTACTTGGGGGCAGGGGTGAGCTTTCTGAATTCCAACCAATTTTCAATTTTCAAATTTCAAATACTCACTTTCTTGCTGAGAAATGGGTCTATCCCATGTTTCATCCAAATTACTCACATTTCTCATTTAGTATTCAATCAAATGATTGATGCTTTTGAGAGGTAAATAACTGACCAGATATATAATAAGAAAGTTACCTCTTAAATGTTTCATTTCAGCTTCATTTTTTGCATGAACATTTTGCTGTCTCTGCAATTCCCTTGCAAGTGATTTGTGCTTCAAATGAAGATCACTAAATTCCATTCTCAAGTTCTTAACTTCTTTCTCTAAATCATGGGAGGTCTTTTGCCTGCATGCACCTAGCAAAAGGAGAAGTACATGAATAGAACTGAGGGCTAACTTGAGGACCAACAAGGTCACAACAGAAAGTGTGAAAGTCATCTAGCCCAATTAATCGGTACCATCATCTGGTAGTTCTTTCAACACTGCAGCTAATAATCCATCCTTTAGATACCACAGGTTATCAACGGCAGCTACTATGTTGCGTAAAATGTTCTCTGTCTTTTCAGTGGCAGTTTCGCTATCTTCTTTCACATGATTTGCACGATTATATGTAGAAGAATGTTCTGTTGCACCTGTTTCTGTGAGTCGACTAAGAAAAGCATCCTTAAATGTAGAGGGAACCCCATCTGAAAAGCATTTCAAAAGAGCGTCATCCACAAGTCAATTTGCACAATGGTGATGGCAATGATTAAATTAAAAACTGGAAGAGGGGAGCTTGGGATGATAAGATATCAGCAGATCATAAGAGTACAACAATTCATTATACTAATAACATTTCCAGGTACTCTCCATGTAGTTTGAACTTTATGCCCTTGATTGAAAGAGAACTTACACTTCATATTAGAATCGCCAATCGAATTGCAAAAAAGGCGGCATCCACATAAACAAGTGTTTGACAGGCTAGACAAATATAGCATAGGATACATTTCAGAATACCAGAGTCTCGAGTCTCTCATTTTTTCACTGTCCTATGTTCTGCTGCTTCCGAGAATTATAGGAACTTCTTATTTTTTCATGAGTGAGAATTATAGGAACTCTAACAAAGACAAACATGTCACATACAAACTCTCAGAAGCACCATTTGATTATTGGAGTCCTTAAATGAATACTGGAAATTTGAGGTTTTACTGCATACTATACTGACTTAGAAAATGGTTTCTATAACAAAGAAAGCCATTCCAATTATTAATACAATATAAAGAAGGCTCACTCAACGATTACAAAATTTTTAAATTTGCAACCATCTCTGCTGATTTGGAGTTTCTTGGGTTCTTACAAATATGGAGGCCTTCTAAGCAATGTCATTGATATTCATTAAAGGACACTAGGGCAGAACCCAATCACATTGGGAGTATGCATAAGAACACTTAGTGCCCGTTTGGTTAAGAGTTTAAACGCTTGAAAAGAACTTTTTGACAATTTAAAAGCTCTTTTAAAGAATTCGGTAAATATATAAATAGTGATGTAAGCACCTAAAAAATCTAAAACCCCATGTTTTTAAAAAGCTCCAAATTGAAGCTTTTGTTGAAAAGCACCTCCAGTGATTGCTGAAAACCACCCTAACAATTTTAAAAGTGCTTTAGGCATATGTTACCAATAGTAGAGCTTTTTAACAAAACTCTACAATTTTTTTTAATCAGTAAATAAGTACTTTATTATTTAAAAAACTCTACAATTAAAAGCTCTATTACCTACAAAAATCCCAAACAGGCACTTAGTTAAGAATGGGAGTGAGAACAAGAATACAAAAATCTACAAAGTCAGAAGAGCTATATGCTAATGGGAGGTTCGCAAATCATGCGATGATTTAAGCAACGTGATTTACAACTCTTATTAGGATATCTCCTAGTCTTCCAAATTCCACGCGTTGTGTTTGTTTTGAATACTCCACAATAAACACAAAGGAACTGTCCTCCATAAGTCTATTAGAAGAATTTTGTGAACTTGATTCATGGTCTCATCACTGCCTTCGAGAAGGGAATTCTGATTAGCAATATTTCTTGTTTGAAAGTACCCTTCACATCCTTTTAAGGAACCAAAGGAAATAAAACCAAAACAAATTACTTCAATAGGGAATTAGGTACTAGAAGAAGAGGCAAGAGTATTTTACCGACTCCTTACTACAACGAATTTCAATGCTAAGAGGCTAGTAAGCATAAGAAAACTAATTCTGAGGCACTCAAAATAAACTAATCATTCAATCAAATAAAATAGCACAAAAGAATAAACAAAACAATATTTAAGGCAGTTGATCCTCACCATCAATAACTGGTAGATGTTTGCCATCTTGTTCACTGCTCGACTCTCTTGTTTTGATGGAAAATGAGTCCAAGTCATTCACCAGCTGATCTCAGAAAAGAGACAATTACCATCAAGAAATATAATACAATTATGCAAATATAAAACCAAAAAAACTGCCCAAGATTATTGAAAAGCACAGCAATTTAAACAAAAATAATTATTACCTTGTCCAAAGACTTATTGACCACTGCTAACGTGGAATCATATGGTTGCTGCTTCTGATTCAATAGAGATAATTTATTCTCAAGTGAAAAAGACTCAACCTTCTGAGCTTCTAACTTCTGGACAAGCTTTTGATTTTGATATTGAAGAACAGTAACATCAAGCTACATCACCACAAATGGAAAACATAAATTAAAAACTATCAAGATAATTTATTTATTTTTGATAGGTAAAAGAAGTTTTATTGATCCTCATAAATAGGCAAAGCCCGAGTACACAGGGAGTATACAAGAAAAAACTATCAAGATAATGAAGAAGACCATTTATCTTTTCGCAACTCAAAAGCAGCTGAAAATGAGTGGTGTGAACATGTTATTTTGGTATCATCATAAAAATGCAAATGTAGGTTCCAACTGATAAAGGATGCAGTCATCTCGAAATTGGTGATCCAATTATATGATCAAAATCCTAACAGCCAGATCCCTTTTTCCCCTTAAAAAGTAGGCTTTATACCTCTATCACAGCTAAAAGCACAATGCTATCACCAATTTAACCAAATTCCAGATGCCAAAAATGCTGAGCAGATTACCATATTATAATCAACATCAAGTATATACAAGGCAATAACCACCAGAAATAAAGAAAAAAGATCCCTAAAAATTTGCGGTCATCCAATTTAGCATCCAACATTCATAAATGGTTTCAAGCTAGAAATGGAAATTCTATGCTAGTAACAAGCTAGCAATTCATAACCACCTCAACTGAATAAATTTTTCAGGCAAGCCAGATAACCCAAGGATAAAAGTAAATGTACCAAATACACAAAACACTATAAAGTCATAATAAACCCACAAAATTTCTTGAGCTACACAATATAACTTTCGAAAAATTAGAAACTACGGAAGTAAACGCTCCTAACCTTTTTGTCCTCGGAAATGGGCAAAAAAGGTTGCTTCTTAGGAGTAGCAGCAGCCGTGGGTGATATGGAGCCGAAATGACGCCGTTTTCGGTCTGACTCACCTGTGCTCCCCATGGAAACCCTAGCATCTACCCCCCACAAGCTCCACTAGCATTAAGCAACACCAAAATTTGGTATTACCATACCACTGAAAGATTAGAAACCGCCCTATATAAATATCAGAACTAGATAATACAGAAACAAACCCTAGACTAATCAATTACTCAAAACCCTAATTCAAACTTTCCACCAAAAATAATGTTCTTCTTTAGCTTCCAACCCCCAATTTCCCCAAACCTGCATCAAAGCTCTCTGTCTATATCTGCCTCCCTGTCTCTGTGTTAGAGCATGGATTCGAGGCTGTTTCTCTCTCAAACGACGCACTTTCTCCAGTTTCTCTATCCCTCTCCGAAGCTCAAGTAGGAGAGAGAAAATGTGCGAGATTTTGTGTGATTCTATAAAAGACCATGCACGAAATTTTGAGAAAGTTAGGAGGGTAATTTTGGTATTGAACGTGGCGGCATTTGTGTACGTCCACCTGTTCGAGGAACCTAAACGAGGTCACTACCGACTACGTCACGGGGAAGTGGGAGCGAAGCTGGTGACTTGGCGGAGTCTGATTGCTAAAACCCGTGGAAAGAGCGCTGCGCCCCATGCCTTGACTTGGAATTTTCAATTTTCTATAAAGAGTGAGGATCCTATTGGTTGTTGCAGAAGGCCTCCCCCGTGCCGCGAACTCTTTTAAAGAAATTTGATAAGAAAAATTGATATTGAGCAAGTACAAATCTAATTTTATAATAATGAATTTTTATTTATTTATAAATACTTTACGACTATTTTCAATATTTTTTTAAAAAAATTTAATTCTATTTTTTTTCCTTCTAAAATATTAAATAGGCAGTTTGATATCTGATCAACTGCAATTAAAAACAATTTCGAATTAAGGCCCCATTTTTAATTTCCAAATCTGCCAAACAAGAAATTGTGAATAATATTAAGGGAAACAATTGAAGACTTGGGAGTTATAAAGGGTTCGTTTTAATTTAAAAGGTAGTCCCTCTTTTGAAGGTCTCGCCAAAACTAACAACAATTTTTTTGCATCAAGTTTGTTCTTTTCATTTTTTTTTTATTTAATTTTCCAAATATATAACTTCATAAAAAAATAAAAATAAAAAAAGAGAGGAAAAAGATCATAATCACACTCTTGCAGTTTGATACCAGCACGTTTTGCTTTCTACAATTTTAATTCGTGTGGACCCCCAGTTATTATTTATCAAGGTATCTGTTATATTATGTACAAACAAATAACAGGCTCTAAACTAGTTTCAGCTTTGATTGGAGAAGAGAGAGCCAAGTGGTTAAGAAAAGAAACAGAAGGCTGATAGAACAACCACCTCATGACAATGAGATGAAAACCAATACAACTGGCCTCATTCATCTTTCATCGAAAATTCATGCCTTCTCTTCTGCCCAACTTCCACTAGTAACGTCAAAAGAGCCTCACACACTTGGGAGGCATCTGCTTCTGATGGGTCATCGTTCAATGATGAATACACCATCCAAGCATGGTCTAATTTTCGTTTCGGCCGCACAACAATGGATCCAGGGACTTCTGCATCACGACATGTGACGAGACCGTCGCTCTTCTCGCCATACCTGATTTGCAGCAGCTGGGCACATGCAGCCATTGCAGCTCCGAGGGGAATTACCACAGGGAGTTTTGCAGGTTCAGCTACAGATCGCGGAGCAACCACAGGTAGCTCAGCATGTGCAACATGAGATAATGTGCTCAAAACAGCAGGAGAAATGCCAGCTTCTGTGTGGAATGAAACCACGGGAAGTTCTCTCGGCAATTGGTGCTTCATCAAGAATTCTCTCCTCTTTTCATAAGTCAAATCTTCCAAAGCTTGCATGTCACCCTTCAGAGTTCAGAACATCAGATGATATGTCAACAATTAAATTGCTTTTGGCATATTTACTCAGTCAAACTCTTCATGCAAGGAGTGACCCATAAATCATTCTTATTATGTATTAGCCAAACCTACCATACGTAGAACTGTAGAAGTTATCCTTTTTAAAAGCAGACTCATTTGGAAAGTGATTAAACTCAAGTTACTGAAATTCAACTGGTCACAGCTCCATTGTCTGAAGTCAAGAACACCTCAGCAGCGTTTCTTACAAAAGAAAGAAGTAGTCTAGATTACAACAAAAGTAATTTATTCAAAACTCTATACTCTTGCCTAGCACCCATCAATCTAAACATGATTTTCTTTTCAGAAGCTATACACACGCATTTCCACAAGTGGGAAAGGTATCATATTCTGACACTCCTTACGTTATTTATGTATTTAGCACTTATAGCCATCCCCTGATCAAACGGCCCTTTTAGTAAATTAAGTGTATATAAATATGGGGACATGCAAATTGCATGTCTAGCCTGCTAAATGAACTTAGGAACAGTCATCTGATACATCAAAGCTAAATGATTACCTCCCTGAGAAGCAACACAAGATCAATGATACTGTACATAAAGATAATTTCTCCACCTTTTACTCTTATTGAAAGATACAAGAAAAAAATTATTGATGTATATCAATGAATATTATACCGGGGAAGAAAATATATTCATATCCAAGCAAATGAAACAAGAGTGAGTTTTTCTAAGAAAGGAGGGAGTCAGAAAAAGAATAAACAATGAATATAGGAACAATTTATAGCCCATGTAATGTAGTGCATGTAAAATTCAAAAGAACTCTTTCCTTTTCTTTCAAGTTTAATGTAACACTCCCTACAGATTGATAGTAAATAAAATAAAATATCTCACTTTGAGGGTGAGAAAACCTCCAAGAAATTCAGAAGGAAGAAGAAGAAGGCATAAAGAAAAGTTTCTATTAGTTTCTAGATGATGCACAATAGAGCCCTTGGCTCGTATATAAACAAGATGCTGCTACATGGGCCCAAGCTAACAGAACTAAAAGCATACGAAGAAAATAGAACTAAGGGTCCAGGCCCACTTGATATCTCATAGCCCAAATAACATGCTGAACCACAATAAAGGGAGTTAGTATAAAATTAAACTGGCCCATGGTCCATGGCCCATGTACTTTGTTCCGGGATTGTGACATTTAAATACAAGAAATAATGTATGACCAAGGAACAACACCCCATTCCATTCCCCCCTCAAAACCCCCCCCCCCAAAAAAAAAAAAAAAAAAAAAAAAAGCAACATCAACAAATCAGACATGCAGAAAGTATAGAGAGCAAAACTCAACACACCTTAATCACTTTACAGATCAGAATCTCCATAAGTTTCCGCACATTGACATAATCACCAAGCTGTCCTTCTCGCAGGATATCAGAAGCAATGGGGCTGCCACCATATGGACTCTGTGCTAATGCTAATCCAGCAACCTTATCTTTCAAATCAGACCAATACAATGATAAAGCAGCTGCTGCATCTACTCCCCCTTTGCTATGTCCAAGAAGCAAAACACGTTTCCTGGAACCCCAATAGATTTCCTCAATGTACTCTTTTATCTCTTTGGCATTCTTCTCAACTGAGGCCTGGTAAGTAATTGCTTAACATTTAGTCCAAAATCAACATGATGATAGAGCATATGAGTTTGACATGATCAAGTACCTCGCTGTGAATCTTGGCAATATGACAGGCCAGACCCATTTTTGAGAAACTCGTTTTCGTATTAACAAAATAAAGTGGTCCATGGTTGCTGAAAAGACCTGCCAAATGCCTATTTAGCCAAATTTAACAAGCAAAAAACCACTACCAAAGTTCCAAAAAATTCTAAAGTGGCAACTAAAATTCAGAGAAAATATAAACAGTGGATGGCATCAAAGAATGATCCCTAAGCCTAGCATTTGTGTCATGCACAGCTTGAACTCAGAGTTCAAAATGAAACTTCCTGCTCAATGTTCACCCTGCATCTGTCTCTCTCAAGCCATTTGAGGTTTTTAAAATTTTAATTCTTGAACCAATTGAACCAATTACATGAAGCTCAAGAAAACATCAAAATACCCCAAAAAAAGGTCCACATTTAAACACTAAATCTAAAACCCAAAACCTTAATTTACAATTATATCAGTTGCAGGTATTTAAATTATATCAGTTGAAGATATTTATATAAAATGATATATCTTGTGCAAGTACATTATCAAATAGATCTTAAAAATGAGTCTCTCATTGTGTAACATCAATAGATTGGTTTTACTAATAAAAAAACATCACTACAGCAGTTTTGGAGTTCACTATTGGATAGGTCAAACAATTATCACAGATAAAAGCTCCCTAGACAGATAATGACGTCTCCAAACTGGAACACCACAGTGTCAGGATTTATTAAATGTTCTAATTAAACTTCTAATTTCCACAACATCATTCAGAGAATAAAAATAAAAACGGTTCTCAGTTTCATACAATTGCTCTCAATAACAAATGTTACCTGGAACCAGCAAGTACACCATCGAGTTCGGCAACTTGTGCAGACCATGCCTGACAGATATTGAAACAACTAATATAACAACAGAGCACAATGCAAGGAAGACTTGGGCATATAAATAGAAAAGCAGCAAACTCTACCGGATATTGTCAAGAATTTCTATGAATCTTTCGGTCCCATCTTCAACTGGTGGCATTCCTGAAGCACGTTGTAGCCACCCTATATCATCTGCAGACCCACGGACAGTCCGTCGTGCCCGGTCAATAAGGCTGAAAGTATCATTATTGATTAACACAATCAGGATGCCTTGACCACCATTTGTAATGGGGATGCACAACAAAGAAAGAAAGGAACTAAATACATTTTGTAATCCTAAAAAAGGCCTTCTGCTATGGTACTGTTATCACAACTAACGCCAAGCTTCTTTTAGTTAAGCATTTGCTCCCAGCTAACAGTTCCTCTGTCCCAATTTGAATGTCTTGTCTTCCTTTCTAGGACTTCCGACGTATGTTTAATTACATTTCCTAAACTACCCTCGCATTTTTCATAGAAAAATTTTCCTATCAAAAGTTGTGCATTTCTCCCATTTAGAGTGAAAGGAATTTTATTAACTTAATTATATTTTATACTTTTCATTAATAGTCACAGTCTCCACACTTTACTGCTTTGGTTTTCTGCAATTGTACTAAACGGGGAGAATGTTCATGCATTCTTGTCTTTAATTCATCACTCATAGAATGTACTTAGGTGCCTTGTGTATAATTCCTACGTACACGGGCCATGCCTATTTTATTCTGATCAATAATATTTATCTTTTACTTATAAAAAAAAATTAATAGTCACATTACTAAGAAATTTAGTAACACATAAAAGGAAATCATGATTCAGGATCAACAAGAAATGCCCGAAATTTGGATTCAATCTAAAAGACAATCACTAACTAATATATTTGGAAAAAGTGTTCATGCATATTAAACTTATCGAGATGAAAGATTATTTCTGTTAAGTTCATTATAAGCTAAGACGAGTCTGGTCAATATTTAAAATCATGTTCTATTTCCTTAATTAACTTAGTTTAAGATCTTCAGACTTGGTATCTAAAGAATCAATACCTTTTAAAAAGTGAAATTCCATTTTGTTCAGTGCCATTTGATCTTACAAGCGCACTAGTATTGGGAGATGACTCTCCAGCAGAGGTTCTTGTTATTTCACCATGTACAGGAGCAGCAGTTCCACTTGAAGAGGGCTGATCATTGGTAGTAGCCACAGATCCCCCAGTTTGTCCAGAAGAAAGCGTTATTAATTCCTGGGCATGTAGAATGGAGTTCCCAGAACCTCTAGGGGAGGGTTCTACTGCAAAAATAACAGAAGCATACAATTGAAGAAAGTCAACATCAATGCTTCAAAATAACTCGGTAAAAATTATAAAAGTTCAATCATAGCAACAGCTGGTGCTTAAAAAGGAAAACTTGCAATTAGGTAACTAAAGGGCATGAGCAAAGCAAAAATATGATGCATTTTGAATTCTATGCAGAGATGAAAGCAAGGACATCTTTTAAAGGATTATCTGCACTAAATCATTTGATGGAATGTTAAATTACTCAATCTTTAATTCCAACATTAACCGGGATAGAACATTAAGGGAAGATGACCATGAAAACAATGCCATGATAAGGCTAAGGCTAAAAAATAAACTAGATGAGGTCACATACATAGGCTTCCTTGGTGGAGAGAGACTCAAAAATGAAAAAGAAAACGAGATTTCAAAATATTACTTAGATATGGAAACATAAGCTAGTAATTCCAAAATCCTTTTTGCAATGTTTTTATAGAACTTTGTATTGACCAATCAGACTGCATCAAACTAATTAGTTGTGTCATAAAAATCCAACTACATATTCAAGTAGTTTGATTAGTTAGCATTTGCATGTTTTTATGCTCACATATTTACAGAAAAAGGCAAAAGAAGAAGAGTACAAAATGCATGTATTTACAGGCATTTCTCCCAGAAACAGAAAAACAAAATGAAAGAGATGATAAATACACATATTTGGTAAGGAAGCTTACCAGAATAATCAGAGAAACAGCCGGTAAATAAAGAAGTTGTTTGTGCAATATAGGAGGCAGCCTCATTGAGCGATGGTACAGAGGTAAATAGCTGGGGAATGAGGCCATTATTCCTCAAATAATCATTCCGTGCCTGAAGATGGAAGCTTACCCAGTCAAAATACATCCAATATAAAATAAAAAAGAATCCTTATTCAGTATATAAATCAACTAGGGAAAAGAAATTAGTTATAGCTACAATAAGAGAGCTTCTTTTATTTGCCCACAAATATGCAACAATAATGACAGCTGCAGTGAGAAACATAAATCATATAGAGTAGTCACAACATCTCGATGACGATGCAGCAGACAAAGGACTAACAGTATCCCCAATGATTACAACAGATATTGATGGGCGAGATGGCCAACGCAGGTAGCACTCCAAAATGAAACAGATGACAAAGGCGGAAAAAACGGCAGGTTCCAGTTAAAAAGTGTCATTTACAGTTAAAAAGTGAGACTTCAGAGCATTATAACTTGAAACTGACCCATCAATAAACCACGCTCACAAAAACAATCACACCTCCTCCATTATTTGAGGAACTGTGAATTTTCTTTAAAAGTTGGATAATTCATCATTACCAAGTTCTAGCATTTCTATTAGGAAATTTTTCCTGAATTCCCGGTCAAACGGGTCAAACTAGAAGATTGATTTCCTAATTCTCATAAAGGGCTTCTGAGTTGCCCATCTCATTAAAACATCACACTATATTCTCTTAACATCCTGATTCACCCAGCTACAGCTTCAGCAGAACGCAAAGCAATATTGACCAGTCAACCAATGAAGCACTAAGAGTGAAATACAAAACACCCATATCAATGAACTAACAGCATTCACTCCAGTGCATTGGAAAACAAGAAAATGTCGCATAACAACATTCTGCACAATTCCGAAGACACAGAGACATTTACAAATTAACACTAACACAGCCTACATCAAATTTTGCTAGCGGAAAATCAAGTCCAAGAAATTGAGCATAAGGACTTGGAGTCCTGTCTTCCAAAATCTCCAAATTAGGGCCCCTCCAACTCCATCAGATTCCAAATCCAAAGCGCAATTCAACACCACCAAACCCACAGCCGCAATTACATTCGAATATTAAAACAATTCATTAACAAAACCTTCTAGATACTAAATTAGCGAGAAAATTAAGTATGTACAAAATTCTTCAAATTAACGACATCGAGAATATATTAAGAAGGCGATACTCACAACCAACGGTGCCCTCGGCTCTCCCCGTCCCTCGTTTCCCGCTTCCCTCATTGGAAACAATTTCTAACAAATCCACAGGAAGATTAATAGCAAGCAACCAAAAAATAAAAGAAAGATTGGGGTAAAAGACAAAAATACTAATTAAAAATCAGCAATAATATACCCTTAATTTCGGATAACTTTTATAAAGTATTACCTGAAAAATTATTCCAATTTTAATGCAGCAGCTTTTGGGGAAAAAAACAGTGGAATTGAAAATCGTTTAACGAAGGTTTTGGAAGATTCGTTTCTCCAACGGAAAGAGTCTAGAGAGATGTGTGGAGAGAGCGAGAGAGACAGAGAGGGAGATTCTTAACGGCAAAGCAAAAGCAACTGAAAGCCAATAGTAGACGACGTCGTATCGTACGACCCATTCGGTCCTGTGATGAGGGCTGAGACGCGGAAGCTGAGAAATTCATAAAGCGAGCGAGCCAAGTGTCAGATTGTGGGCCTGGAGCCCAAGTTTCGGCTAAAACAATCGATTCACTTTAATTGAGGAAATCTCGGCCCTTCATTTTTGGGCTATTCTTTAATCCAACGACAACCCTTTTGGATCACACCTAATTCTTATTATTATAAAGTATCCACATCTGGATTCTCGTATCATCAAATTTCTTAAATTTTAATAAAAAAAATTTTAACTTTTTGACAAAAACTTTTCTGAAAATATATCTAATGTGTTGTATGAAATCATGCCAATTTATAAGCCTATTTTTATAAATATTTTTATAACTAAAACATTTCTCTAAAACACATTATATGGACTCTACAACATTTAATATCTATGTACAAGATTTTTGGATAGTGTAGTTGCACATAAACATTAATTTGTTTAAGAACAATTCCCAATATCTGGGAAATAAATGACATTGATCGTTGCGGAAAAACTTCCGTGATAGCCAGCTCTCTACTCCCAGATGAGTTTCATCTTTCTTAACTTCTTTTACATACTAAATCAATCCCACACTTGTCTCTTTTTCTCTTCTCTTTTTCTCTTCCTTTTAATACTAGTGCAATGGATATGGATAATCTGATCAACCAAACGGAAGCACTTTCATGGGATGATTTATGCTTTTCTCCAGAACACGAACCTGCAAATGAGAAAGAAGACTTGTTACTCATTGGAAGAATCGTTGCCACTCGACCTCTAAACAAGACTGCACTTCATGCTGCTTTTAGAGCAACTTGGTACTTTGTCAGTAAGTTTCATATAGAAGATCTAGATGTCAACTTATTTCTATTTACGTTCCAAAGAGCAAGTGATATCCAAAGGATCATGAATCAAACTCCATGGAATTTCAAAGGACATCTTCTAATTCTGAAAAATTGCCCAGTAGGTTCGTCATGGAAAGATATCAGTCTCAGCAACTCTCCTTTCTATGTTCAAATACATGGTCTAATCAGAAAACACATGACAGAAAAGTTGGCCTCAAAAATAGGAAGGGCTCTTGGCAACTATCTTGGTGTGGATGAGGATCCTTTATTTGGTTTGGACAGTAAGAAATTTATCCGAATCAAGGTGGAAATGGATATTAGCAAGCCTCTGAAACAAGGAATATGGGAACCTAGAGAGTCAAGTGTATCATGGGTTTCGTTTAAATATGAACTACTCTCTGATTTCTGCTACGCTTGTGGTAGAATCGGTCACTCACACATTTTCTGCACCTTTCTAAGTGTTATCCCAGATCAACTACCTTTCGGTCCATGGCTGCGTGCAGACTCACTAATGTTCAAACAAGTTAATTCTCAAAGCAGTCATTCCGTCTTTTCTAAACTAGCTTTGGTCAAATTCATAGAGGAAGGTTTTGACAACTCAATACATCCAATAGAGTCTGAAGGAAATTTATTTGGAGAAACTCTGATATCTGATCATATTTCAACATTTAGAGGAACAAGTGCTTCGACTGTAAATGACAAAGGAAAAGGAATTGCCATCCCTCAAGAAGATCTTTTCCCGGATACAGAAAGCAATCACTCAACAGATGGACGGGAATCCCTTTGGCTTACAACCCAAGAGGGAAACCCCATCACAAATGAAGCAATGAACAAAAAGCCACAACCCATAAAGGTTAGGTTCCCTCAAGAACTTATCTCAAATTTTATTCCGTATGAGAATATTTTTAATACTTATGTGAAAGAAAAAGCTAAAAAAGAAAAGATTGAAAATCATTTATCATACCGGATCGGACATGGGAAGCAACTCGAACAGATGAAACTCAAAACTTTCCTGTCGACCAACACTTCAGCCATGCAAGGTGGTGCATTAGGGAAGGGAAAATTGGTTGATCCAATGGAGGAGATGAACTCTTTTACTATAGAATACAGTAACAAATCAGTCTTTAATGCTACCCCAACAACCGGAGAAAGGCAACTTTATGAGCACAATAAATTCTTTCCACCAAATCTCTTACACCCGGTCGGCATCACCCCTCTTCAACCAGAAAATCTGGCAATTCACAGCAAAAGTCAGTCCCTCTCACAGTTTTCCTCACAGCTGGCCATAGAAACAAGTACTTGGACATGGCCATCAGGTGTGGAAGTAAAACACAACATCCCATACTCGGTTTTGAAGCCAGAAACATGGCCATCACGCTGGACCCAGCTGCAGGATGCACAGGCCGAATATTCGGCTATTAACTCCACCCTTTTTACTTCAAGCATGGCCCCACCAAAAGAGTCAAACACGGAAGTTTTTATTCCAACCAAATCAGCCATAGAACCGGACAGCACAAAAGGAAGGGTTTTGGAGTTGGGTCAACCGAAAATCAACCAGTCAAGGAATGAGAAATAGAAATTGGGCCCACCTTTTAATGCGCACAACCCTTTGCAGCAAAAGCCAAAATCCAAACACTACACTCCCCCAGTCAAATATCAGCCTATCCTTCTAAATCAGGAAAGCCAACGACCAACCCAAACAAAAGGTTTACCCCAAAAAAATGTTGTGGGGTCGGCAAAGAGTTCAGTTACTTTAACCACGCCATCAGAAACTGAATCTTCCTCAAAAAGGCCACCCCCAGAGGCTGAAGAAATACATCTCCCGAAACTTAAAGTACAAAAAATTACGGAGATAGAGGGCAAGATTTCTGATAATAGAAATGAAGAAAAGGAGGCAGCACTCATGCTTTTGTCAATCAATAAAAAATTCAGAGGTAAAGAGAGCAAGGTTAAAGGAACAACAAGAACACAGCCTTATGGCAGGGCTACACAGAGGGCATCTTCAACTGGTGATATCAAAAAAGCTGATGAGGTGGGCTCAACCATGCCTCCAAATTTTCCATGAGAGCACTGATATGGAATTGCAGGGATCTCACCCGCCCAAATGCAATCAGAAATATTAGGGCCTATATAGCTAAATATAGTCCGGATATTATGTTTTTGTCGGAAACCATGGTGTCTAGTAAAAACACCTCTACTATTGTAAATAGGCTAGGTTTCCAGTATTTTGTAAACTTCCCTGCCTCTGGGAAAAATGGAGGTCTTTTGTTACTATGGCGACCTGGAGTAGACATCGAACCAGTTCATGTTAATGAAAATGCCATCTCTGTTTTGGTTTATTCTGATCCTTCAAATCATCCATAGTTGGCTACTTTTGTTTATGCACCTGCTCAATGGAAATATAAAGCAAATTTTTGGACACATTTGGAAACAACTCATCAATCATATCCAGGTCCTTGGCTTTGTATTGGAGATTTCAATGATTTATTAAGCCAAACGGATAAAGTGGGTGGAAGGCCAGTTACTTCCTCTTCTACGGGGGGATTAAAAAATCTAATGGATTCTCAAGGCTTAATTGATATAGGTTTTTCAGGACCAACCTTTACATGGACTAATAAACGACATGGGAAAGCATTGATTCGAGAGAGGTTAGATCGTGGAATTGCAAATGTCACTTGGAGTACGCTATTTCCGGATGCCTCTATTCAACACCTAATTTCCTCAACTTCATATCATAAGCCTCTTCTACTCAATACAACAAAAACAAGGAAGAATGCCTCCCCCTTTAAATTTGAAGAATTTTGGACCCGAGAGCCACTAAGCAATGTCATAATCCAAGATGCATGGAACATTCCTTGTAATGGCAATCCCGCTTTTATCTTATGCAGCAAGATCAAGGAAACAAAAAAAGCACTCAAACTCTGGAATAAAGACCACTTTGGGAGAATACAGACAAATATTCAACAAATAGAGTCAGAGCTTAGTCAGTTGCAAGATACCCCTCCCAATCCAAGGAGCATATATAGAGAGAATTTTCTTCTATATAATTTACAAGAACAACAAAAGTATGAAGAAATTTTCTGGAGGCAGAAATCGAGAATAAATTGGCTCACCACGACAGATCTGAACACAAAGTATTATCATTTGTCAACCACTATACGCCGAAAAAGAAATGTGATAGACTCAGTAAAGCTAAGCCCTGGCAATTGGACAATGGATCAGGAGATTATAGAATCAACCTTCATAGATCATTTCAAATCCATATATACCTCCTCTGAACCAAATTTCCCAGCCAATCTAGAGAACCTCTTTGAAAATCACATCTCAAGGGTTGAAAATGACTCTCTCATTGCATTACCCATGGAATCAGAAATATATGGTGTTCTAAAGCAAATTCTAAATCACAAAGCCCCTGGCCCAGACGGAATGACAGCCCTTTTCTATAAACATTATTGGCACATCATAAAGAAGGAGGTGATTGCAGCAGTGCAAAATTTCTTTAGAAGTGGGAAACTCTTGAAACAGATGAACCATACACACATAGCTCTCATCCCAAAAATATCAAATCCAAGTTCCCCTCATCATTACCGTCCAATCAGCCTGACAAATGTTATTTACAAAATAATCACAAAGATTCTGGCAAACAGGTTAAAGAGAACTCTCCCAAGCATAATCTCTCCATTCCAAACAGCTTTTGTGCCAGGCAGAAATATCAGAGAAAATTCCATCATTGCTTATGAGATGTTCCATCATCTAAAGAAACACAAAGGAAAGAAGGGTCAGATTGCTCTCAAGATAGATATGGAAAAAACCTTTGATTTTATTGAATGGAGTTTCCTTTTCACCGTTCTGAAAGTCCTAGGCTTTAGCTCAACTTGGATTAATCTCATAAAGGAGTGTATCACAACTGCCTCGTTCTCTATACTCATCAATGGATCCCCAACAGGGCTTTTCACATCACACAGAGGAATCCGTCAAGGTGATCCAATCTCGCATTTTCTTTTCATATTGTGTACGGAGGTACTCTCAAGGCTATTGGCAAGATCAGAAAACATCAGACACTTGGAAGGTATAAAAATTAGTAGAGAAGGTCTTTCTATCTCTCACCTTCTTTATGCAGATGATCTAATTATTTTTGGCAAGGCGAAAGAAAAATCACTAAAGGCCATTCAAAATGCCTTAGGAAAATATCAAGACTGGTCAGGCCAACGCATCAACCAGAATAAATCCTCAATTTTTATCACACAAAACGCAAGTCTGGCAGCAAGGAGGAAAATCTTGGAAACTTTGCCATACAAAGAATCGCCATCAAAAATGCGATATCTGGGGATCCAAACTACTTTTAGTCGTTCAAAAAGAGATGACTACAAAGAGATGCTGGGAATAATTAACAAGAGATTAGAAGGCTGGAATTCAAAACTCCTATCTCAAGCAGGCAAATCAATGCTAATAAGAACAATAGCAAGTACTATGCCCACCTATCAAATGTCAACGCACATGATCCCGAAGTCAATCTGCAAGTCTATGAATAAAAGTTTCAAAGACTTCTGGTGGGGGAAAACAAAAGTTCAACAACACAAGCTCTGCCTCAAATCATGGAAATCAATCTGCCAATCAAAAAGTGAAGGCGGTTTGGGTCTACGACAAATGGAAAATGTAAACGCAGCTTTATTAGCAAAGACAGGATGGGAAATGAGTCAACCAAATGTGGGCATCTGGCACAACCTTCTATCAAAGAAATATTTAAAATCAAATGCCTTTGCAACTGCTCTTGCAAAAAATACAGATTCAAGTCTCTGGAAAGGAATTCTGAAAACGAGGCCCTTGCTGGAAAAAGGTACGTGTTTCAAAATCACAAATGGTTCTTCGGTGAGAGTTTGGCTAGATCCTTGGATTCCAACTCTGGAAAATTTTAAACCACAACCTCTAGAACCTCAAATAGAGTTTACCTCTAGCCTCAAGGTTTTAGATCTCATACACAGACCACAAAACTCCTGGGATATTCAAAAACTACACTCTCTTTTCCAACAAAGCAGTGTTTCAGAAATCCTCAAAATCATTATTCCCATCTCAACACATAGACTGGATAGTCTCTTTTGGGCCAAAACACAAGATGGAAAATTCTCTGTTAAATCAGCCCACCATATTATTTCCAATATGACAAACACAAACCCAATAGCCATCCCAAATTTCTGTTGGAAAAAGATATGGAATTTCAGAATTCATGATCGCCACAAATTACTTTTATGGAAAATCGTTTGGGACATTCTTCCAACTAGAGAAAGATTAAAGAGATTTATCTCCAACATTCCTTCCATAAATTGCCCATTATGCGATGGGCAAGAAGAAACACTCTTACATCTTTTTATAGAATGCCCAATCTCAAGAATCCTGTGGAGCCAGAGTAGGTGGCCTTTAAATCTCTCATCCTTGACTATAAACTCTATGAGTGATTGGTTCCCTTTCATACTAAACCCAAAACAGAAGCTGGGTCTCAACTCACAAGATGAACAACCATTCAGACTTTTTGCCATATTAATCATGGATTACATCTGGAGGCTTCGAAATGATATAGTCCATAATGATACAATGTTATCTCCTCAACAAGCATCAAAACAGCTTAATCTTTCATATCAAGAACATCTTCATGCTTGGGCTGAAAAGAAACATGCAAAGGTAGACAAACCATGGCAAAAACCGCTCCCAAATCAAATCAGTATCTCCTTTGATGCAGCTATCAGAAATGATTTCTCTGTAGCCTCAGCAGTAAGTAGGAACGAAAAAGGGGAGCTTTTTGAAATATGGACTGAGAACAATCCAACCACAACTCCGGTAATTGCAGAAGCTCTCGCAGCAAATCTGGCTCTCAAAATGGCGAAACATCTTGCTCATTCATCCTTTACCTTAGAAGGAGACTCACAATTAGTTGTTTCTTCCATCAATGGAGAAGATGCAGTTTGGCAAATCGCTCCGATCACAGAAGATATAGCCATCTTTTTAAGATCTCAACAGGATTGGATCTTCAAAAAAATCGATAGATCACAAAATCGATTTGCGCACTCAGTGGCGCAATGGGCCGCTACAAACTCTAAGTTTGGTAGCATTCCTTTTTCTAGCATCCCAAATAGTATTTTGTATATTGATAGTGGCAAGGACCCTCCTTAGACTTGTTGTAATTTCTTTCCTATTTATATATATGCAAGCTTGATTAAAAAAAAAAAAAAAACATTAATTTGTTCTTTTGCTTATCTAGGCATAAGAGCTTTGCTTTAATATTTATATCAATGGTGAAAAATGTCAAAATAACGACACCGAGGTGACAAACATCAGCTATTTGCTGATCTTATCGAAATGAATCAGGCTCTTCGCCCCCATGGACGAGTACCTCGTTTCATGCGAGGGGAAGAATGATCCTGGCTGCCCTTCAGAAGCAGGGTTTGTAATCTGAGGTGTACATAGAAATGTTTTCAATTGCAGGCATACCGCAGGACAGATGAAGCAATCATAGAAGATTTAGTTGGGCATACCCATAATGATGTGGGTTTCTCTTCAAGACTTATGAAACAGATGTAGGTCTTCAAGACATTATTAGACAAACAACAACAAGGTTTTCCAATTCACGTACCATACATAAAAGGAGGAAAATTAATTACTTTTTTGGTAGTTCTTTTATGTTGATCTAATGTAATGTAGATTAATCCCACATTCTTTCTCTGATGTTTTGCTGATCAAGCATTCTGGGCTCGAGCCACAATCACAATCAAGAGGATCACAACAGAGAGAAGGAATGACGATCTAATTTTTTCCTCCATCTGCTTATTGTTACCACTTGTGGGTTGAATCCTTCCAGGAAGTTGAAACAGCTCATCCACTAGTGACACAAGCTTCTCAATGAGCTCCATAACTATTGCTTTTGTGGCATCCAAAATCCACCTCTGCAAGGTTGTAGCCAAGTCTGGTTCTTCATTAACGCCCCGAGGCCTTTCATGATTAACTACAGGGGAAAAACGTGAGCAAATTAGTAGTAGAAACAAGAAAGCAAGTGTTGGAATATACACGAATTGTAGTAATATGATTGATTGAGAGGTCAGGGTCTAACATCAGATAGTAGTGAGAGTAGTATTTGATTAATCTAAAATCGCTCGATTTTAACCCATTGTGGCACACTTTTGGATTAAAGTGGTATCCTGAAATTTGTGTAGAGGGTTTCCACGGTGTTAACTCTCAAGTCTCACAACCCAAACAAGAAAGGAATTGCGAAGGTTTAAATACTATCTGGATCACATCTAGCCAAAATCAGGTCTTAAAACAATTTTCCATCATCTTCATGCATATTGATGATGTTCGATACTTCAGGGCAGTAGATACAGAATACAAATTTTAGATTAACCTCCAATTTCTGTACTCTAAGAAGCACTTATTGCGAGTAACAATCTTATCCTTTCTTTTACAAATATTAGGGAGTATCTTTTTGGCAATCATCAACTTCTCTGCTTCAGTCACAAATGTAGTCCAAGAATGAGGGAAAAAAACGATTTCTTCAGTCTATTTTCTTTTATAAAAGACACAATATCAAGCAACACAAACCACTGAGTCAACCAAAAGAAGACGCAAAATATCACAATTAAAATCTAGGACCCAATGCTGCGAGTTTTGTTCAGGTCTAACGGGGTGCTCCTTCATATATTCTCATGACAACCTAAGGTTGAAAATTAATTTCAAACAACTCAAATTAATCGCAACAAGGGCACCACCATTTAGCTGTTTTGTATTGTCCAATGACGACAGCAGTGTTTGTACCCATAGTTCTATTGCACTTGAGATTTTGCATGTTGTTATGCTGCACATCTACTTTAAAGTTGTATACTTTACTGACATAATTGATCACACCACCAACAATAGATAATACCCAAAAGAAAAGAAACTATATTGAAAAAGTCTATCAACCAAACCAAATATGTGAAGAGCAGAGTACAAACCTGTGTAGTGTGATTCTCGAAGTTTTTGAACCTCCTCATTCTTCATAATCGCATCCCATACAGATTTATCGGATGCTAGTGAAACCACTAGTCCCTACAACAAATTTAGATCCCTTGAAGAAACATAAATTAACAAAAACATGCCTGCTGCTGTCCAGACAAAATAAAAATGCAAACTGAATAGTATCACTTCGAAGTATTAGAAAATCACATCTCTTGATTAATAGATAGTTATCTAAATTCCATAGGAATAACATCTATGGAGACGAAAAATACGCTCCTTACAGTCAAAACAATGTGGGATATCTACAGATAAAAGGAAAAAGATCCTAACAAGTTAGACCCCATGAAAAAATTAACATCATCACATGAACACAACCAAGGTTTTGTTGTAGGACTTTCACAAGGTTCAATCACTTGCAAAGGACTTATCTTTGAGGCAATCATTTTCTGCTTACTCCCTCCCTTGCTTATGCATCAATCATGTTAGTATTACTTTTGGTAAGAAATATATCAATATCAGAGATTATCCAAAGGAGGATTGAATTCCCTATTCTAAAGAATGCCACTTTAATGCCAAAACCAAGAAGGTACCTTGACAGAAGGATCTATTTGCAGTAAGCGAAAAGCATTAGCAACTCTTCTGTATCCATGAGATAGCAACAGTCTCGCATCAAAACAATCCGTCTTCTTCTGAAGCCATTTCAACTGGTATCCAGATGAGGAGTTCCCAAGCATAAAACTGGTTGCAATAGCAATCTGATTAGAAAACCAATTGTCCATACAAACACCTCGAAATTGATTAACAACTTGCCTCCGAGTCCAAGACGAGTTAAACTTGAGAAAAAGAAGTTTGTGCTAGAACGCAGATGATCTCATCGACTACTGCATTCCTTCACAGTAACACCAAGGATGCCAATATTTCCATCACAAAATTCAACATGCATCATATGTTTTACGGAATTTTGACAAGGACTTTAAAATAATCTTCAAAAAGCAGAAAAAAGAGACATGTTTCGTGAAAAAAAGAAAAAAGAAGAAACAGTAGAAAATAGAGATGGGATAAGGAAATAGTTGGATTTTCTTGAAATTGTCGTTAGATGCATCCCGGCACCTTTTCCGAAGAGCATCAACATGCATCAATCTTAACAAAGAAAATCTGAAAAGCAAAAACGTACGTATCGCAATAGTAGCAGAAATGTAACACTGTTACTCACTTCCGAAGAGCATCAACGGCATTTTCAACCTCCGATTGCGATGGAACATGTGCAAAAACACGATTACAGAGAGACCCAATCACTCCTTTTTCTTCTCCCCCATCTACAGCCTGTAGCCGCCCAGAATTTCCACCATGGCAGGAGCAGCTGGAAGCAGAACAAGATGTTCTAAGCGACCCAGTATATGTCGCTGAAACTGGAAGGATTAAATTGGAGGAAGGAGGTAGAGGAGGAACGTTAGAGGAAGAAGCTTTGAATTGAATGGTGGGGAGGTCGACATGCATGGCTCCTCCTCCCATATCTTTCCCACTTTACTGAGTACAACATCGCTTCACTTCCAAAGTTCCAAGTTATATCCTAGATTTTTTTAATTAAATTATTTAATTATAAATTTATGAAAACTTAAAAAAGAAGTCATGAAAAGAAATCCAAATTTTAACTACAATTATCATATAAAAAAATATTTACAAGTCGACCACCTCCTTAAAATATGGGATCGTTCGTGCTTGTTAGTGACGCTGAAGATGATTTTTTCTTTTTATTTTTTCTCATCCAAATTCGATAATTAAAATTTATAAATTATTAAATTGTTTCTTCCTTTCTTTCTTTTTTTTTCAACAATTGTTTCTTCCTTTCCAGCACGAAAAAGTTCATTCCGGCACCTTTTCCGTGCAATTAATAATATGACATGCTGGCTTAAAAAAAATTGAAAAAAAATCGTGAGAAATGATGTCTAGTAAAAATAAATTTATAATTTAATTTTTACTTAATTTGATTTGATTATTATAAAGACTATTTTATTATTAAATAGATTATTTGAATCACATCATAAGATTTCTTGGTGAATCTAGTACAAAACTTTTTTCTCATTGGATTTTCTCTATGAGAAGTATTATATATATATATATATATTTTATAAAATATAAATTTATATACCATGAAAATATTTTATAAAATACTTGACAGTAAAAATAATTTTATAATCTAACTAACTACATAAATAGTGTGATTTTCTATACAGTATATGTTGCTACAAATAAAAAGATTCAATTCATCTTAAATAATTATAAGAATATCTCAGGTGAGTGTACTAATAAAGATAATACCTCAATGGTCTTTAGTATAAATGTTAAGGAGGACTTGAAAGTAGAAATTATGCAGCTTTGAGATGGAAGTACTACACGGCAATATAATAAATATTTGGAGTTACCACCAATGATTGAGAGATCAAAACGGAGGGCCTTTTCTAGTATTAAACATCATTTGTGGCAAAAGCAACAAATTTGGAAAGGTAATATGATTTCACAAGGAGACCGAGAAGTTGTAGCTATGTATATTCTAACATATGCTATGAGTTACTTTTTATTTCCAAAAAGTTTATATCATGAGTTAGAAATGATGATGCCTGATTTTGATAGGGAAATCAAGCTCAGAGGAAGAAAATTTATTGTATTATTCAGATAAAATTTGTGACTAAGTTTCGTAGAGGTTTGGGTTTCAAGAAACTTAGTGATTTTAACTTGGCACTTCTTGCAAAATAAGGTTGGAGACTTCTAACAAATTAGGATTCTCTTATCTATTGAGTTTTTAAAACAAGACACTTTCCAAATTGTAGTACAAGATGGTGGAATATGGATGTTGTTAGAGCTCTCTTCAATTAATCCAATGTTGGCCAACTAGATTATGAAACTTAATATTTGTTTATCTCAAGAAGACTCATGGTATTGGACTCAAGAAAGATGTGGTAATTACTTTGTTAAGAGTGGTTATAAATTGTTGCAATTGGCTAATCTTCAGAATATGGCTGAGGGTTCAAGAGGTGGACAGATTTCGAGTTTTTGGAAGTGTTTATGGCATTTGAAGATCCCAATGGGGATTACAATTTTGTGCTCAATGGTGGTGTTCAAAAATTGATATTGAAAACTGATTGTTTAATTCTTGTAAATGCTTTGAACTCCCAAACTGAGTGTTTAACAGATTTTGCTTTTTCTTATTCAAGATATTCCTCGCATGCTGAGGTGCTTTCAACAGGTTCGGATTTTACATGTCGGTAGACTAGGCAACGTGGCAGCGCATCAATTAGCAAGGGATACATGGAATGTCGAGGATATTGATATGCGGTGGGGATCTTGTCTTTTTTTGTATCACAAGCTTTATAGCGTGATAGAAACAATATCTTGGTAGGACTTTTATTATTGAAATGAATGATTCATTGGCTTTAAAAAAAAAAAAAAAAAAAAACTACATCAATATATATTAATTTATAAATTTTTTTTTTATAAAATGAATAATATTAAGTACAAATTTTAAATAAACAAATTATGCATAAATTCTTTATAAAAAAGTTGATCCTATTAAAATAATAATAAATTTTATATAATTTTAAAAATATGATCCACTCTTTTACAAAAAAATTTGTTCATAATTTATCTACATGATATTTTTATAAAAAAAAATAAGTCGGTAAGTATGTAAGCGCCGTAAAGTAAATAAATTTAAGATTTATATAAAAAAAAAATTAATTTTTTAATAAAAAATTTTTCTTTGTTTTTAAGCGATTATACCGTACCGACACATTCCAGTACGTAGCTTTACCGTTTTACAAATTATTTCTCTTATAAAATTAGTCTATAAAAGCATTCTCCAACTCCCTCTATACTAGAAAACTGTTTCAACCATCAGGTTTTATGGTTTGGGTGGCAAAGTTGTAAATACGACTTGCGAAAACTGTATCTATAAATGGCAATGGCGAGAAGAATAATCTAAAAAAAATAAAAACTCTGGATTTCGACTGTGAATTGGAGGTTGGTTTGAAGCCTTGGAGTCTCCATTTCTCTCTCTCTCTTCCATTCGCATTATCCGTTTCTCTAATTTCACATTCCTCCCTCTCTCCCTCTCTCTCTGATCTCTTTGTTTTTGTTGACTTTTCTCTGGGGAGATACGATGGCTGATGGAAACACGCACTCGCAGTCGCGGTACGTGAAGTTGAAGAAGGATCAAGCACCATTGGAGGAGATCACCCCCGGAGAGCTTAACCAACCCATTCAAGTCCCTCAGGTCCTCCAGTTTTTCAAATCTCAATTCTCTTTTTGGAAATCATTATATCTTTTTATTTTTTCGTGTATATATGTATTCTACTGAATTCTGTTGATTTATGTTGTGCATTTTGGTCGACAGCACGACGTTTTGCTTGGATTTTGATTCTCTCTTTTTGATTGTTGGTATTTTTTGGCGTTGTATCGGAATTTGCTCTCTCTGTTTGGTTGTCTAGAAAAATGGAAAGGGTTCCTATTTGGGTCACGGTCAAAAGCAATATGTTATTTGTATGGTCAAGCTTTATTATTTCTCGCTCCATTTTGATGTTTTTCTTGCCAGCCGAATGTCGAGAGGATTAGTATCGTGATGAATTGCTGACTCTGTTTCAGAGTTGGTGGATGTAAAATTGTGTGTTTATAGTTTAAAGGTGAGTATCTTGGAATATGCTATTTGTCTTATGGAAAAATGCATTCGACCATGGACCGTTGATTCTTCGTCGTGAGAATGTTATATTTGTAGTGATTTGATTGGTACATACGTAGTTTCCAGTTTCTGTATTTTTTACTTATAAAAGAAGTTATTGTACTTTTGTATGTCGGCATTGTATATCTCCCTAGCTATACAAAAATTTAGCGTCAATTTTGCAACTTGCCTACAATTGCTAGATATTTTCTTTTGCACAAACGCCACGCGCAGAGAGAGATGTTTGGTAGAACATTGTATTAACTTTGAATACTCCACAACAATACACAAAAGCTACAGCTTTGCCTTAAACCCCTAGTCCCCTGCGCCTCCTCTCCCAACGCAAAAGGTTAACATTCCAAAGCAGAGAATGCATGTTATTATCACTTATAATATGATTTTTATTTTTGTATTATTTTTAGTTGCTGATTTCATCTCCTATTTCACAGTTAGTCGTTCATAGATGTAATGAATGTGGTCAACCACTGCCTGAAAGCTACCAGCCACCTGCTGATGAAGATTGGACAACTGGGATTTGTGGCTGTGCTGAAGATACTGAAAGTTGTAAGAGCCTCATTGCTGTACTGTTATCGAGCTTGCATTCAAATCTTGACTTATAAGACCTTTCATTTTATTTTTTCAATCTAATGGAATTCATAATCGATATTTATGGTAATTCTAGAAGTCGTGCTTGTTGATTGTTAATTGGATACATCATTCGCATCGGCAGGCAGTGGCACTTTGGAGATGTTAGTGTTTCCACTAAATTTTTTTAGACCATAGATTGCTTAGATTTGCGAGCATGCAGTAAAAGGGCTATAAATGGGAGGAGCGTAACTTCCTCATGTTTTTTCATGAATGTTGCTTATTCTAAAATCATGGTGGTTGTTTTGCAGGCTGGACTGGACTTTTCTGCCCATGTGTGTTGTTTGGACGTAATGTTGAAAATTTGCAAGATATTCCATGGACCAATGCATGTGTTTGTCATGGCATGTGTGTCGAAGGTGGACTTGCACTTGCAGCAGCAACAGCTCTGTTCCATGGTATTGATCCTAAGACATCATTTCTCATTGCTGAGGGTCTTTTATTTAGTTGGTGGATGTGCGGCATCTACACTGGTTTATTTCGACAA
The DNA here is from genome assembly GCF_018687715.1 of Carya illinoinensis. Classification (NCBI taxonomy): domain Eukaryota; kingdom Viridiplantae; phylum Streptophyta; class Magnoliopsida; order Fagales; family Juglandaceae; genus Carya; species Carya illinoinensis. The sequence continues at coordinate 2,998,690 of NC_056765.1, forward strand.
TCATTGCAGAAGAAATATCATCTCAAGGTAATTTCAATATTCTCTCCATAGTATCTTGAATTTTTCACTTGCAAAAACCCAAAGCCAGATCAGTCACAGTCTTAAACTTGGAAATCATCTTCATATAATTAGATATTCATGTCTATTCCACTTATACTTTCAGTTTTTCCACTTGTTACAGTTGGCGTGATTTCTTTTAATTTTTTTCCTCATAATTAATGAGATTCAATTTATTATGTGGAAATGGATAAATTTTGTTAGATCTAGCTTTTCAAATATAACAAATATAGTTATAACATATATGATGTGCAATGACTGTAATGAGAGTTCCTCTATGTTGTATGATTTTATGGGAGATTTGTTTGTTTCACCAGTTTTGATTTAGACTTTTTTCTTTGAATAACTGCTGGGGGAAGTCTGCTTTTTTGTGACTTCTTTTCAAGGGGAGGGTATTTCTGTGTTTTTAACAGAATGGATGTGGTTTGTTGGAATAGTGCAAAGTAGCTGGTTTGTTGTTGATTTACTTTTTCGTGTGGTTCTCACTTGTTAACAAGGAAAAGGATATCTCCTTTTGTTTAACTAGCACACAACACGTCACCAACATTAGTAAACTACAGCTAAGGTTTAACTGCATCACTTAAGTTCATAAATCAAGTACAGTTAAGAGGAGGATTGATGAGTCAAGACGTGGAGAGAAACTCCCTTTCTTGAGGATGACATTTCCCCTAGTAACTACAAGAACAAGAAAAACAGAAAACAAAATCCTAATTTAGAACCAACAAAGACGCTGAAGTTAAGAAGGGCACCGATATCCAAAATCTATTATTATAACTAGTTTATATTCACCAATTTCAAGCCAGAGGGGAGATGTGAACAGATGAGCTATCCAGGTTTCTTTAGATACATGTAGACATGCAAACAAACCTGTAGCTATATTCACCCTGATGTGCTGAGTGTGATCATTTGATGAAAAGAGTAACTTGGTCTTGGCCATGTACAGCTTTTAACAACTAATCATGACCTTTTGAGTTTCTGATTTTGTTGTTGAACATCCTGAAGTTTCATTTGGGACAGAAAATGCAAGTGGAACTTTCCATTTTCACATGCCATCACCTGTATTTCATAGATGTGCTGGTGGATGTTTGCTGACTGGTTATGTTGCTTTTCTTTTTTGGCAGAACTCGCCATGTGACCCCTGCCTGGTGCACTGCTGCTTTCACTGGTGTGCCATATGTCAGGAGCACAGGGAGATGAAAAACCATTTATCTGATAATGTCGCAGTTAACATGACTGTTGTTAGCCCTCCACCGGCTCAAGAGATGGACACTCGCGATAACAAGGAGTCCACACCATCTGCACCCGAAAATGGCGAGCAAAGCAATTTGGAAATTCAGCATTTGTAGAATTTTCAAATTGCCTATTATACAGGACTCAAAGTTTTACCATTTCTGTTTCTTTTTTCATTTTTTTTATAATGTTTGAATATAACACACCAACAACACTGGCTTCCCATCGTAGCAACAATGTACCAATACATACATTTTTAGTTAACGGGAGAGCACCTTGGTTAAAATGGAACAAATAGATGAAAAGCAATGATATAGTGGACTCGAATGAAGAAACGCTCTCCTTTGTTAGATTTTGTCATTTCCGATCATAGTTATTGATGTGACACATTTTTATGCGATTTTCTATCAAGATTATTCTCAGTTAACCAACCATACAACATTGTATTTGTTTTGCCTTTTGGTATTGTCCTTTTTCATCTTGAATTAAACTCGTCAATTGCCACGGAGCTTTTATTATATACACTCCAAGGAATGTTTAGTTTGTCACAGAAATAGACCCCTGATGACAAAACTCAAAAATAGGAGTCTCTAGGGGTAGAAACATGCAGTGATCAGAGTCTCCTGCAGCGTTGACATTCATTGTAGTCGATGTCTACTTATCCATGCAAAATCTGTGACCCATTTATTTTTCATTTTTCAAAATTTTCATCCAAAGTCGGCAACAGGCTACAAAATGGTGGGAGTGTTCTTCCGCTTGTATTGAAAACTTACTACAACCCGGACAGTTTTCTTCGAATACCTTCATAATGAGCTTTTGTTAAAAGACATACGACCAGGAACTGGTTTCTAGAAATGGATGAATTATGTGAATGCTTCACGAAGTTTTGTGGGTAGCTCCAGATCAGGCTCAAACTCGTTAAGCCGGGAAAAGTAGTGCTGCACCATGTCTTCAGACACTTGCTCCAAACTCGGAGGATCCCACTGCATATATTCAAGAAACATGGAAGTTTTACAAATTTAAAGACAATAGATAGAAAATTATCCAGACATGATTAAACTGGAGTATCGATATTGCACCACTGCCTATAATATTCAATTTACACGTTTTTTATTCATGAAAATAATATGATCTTGACAATAATGCAACACCAATTGTCCAAAATCCAAATATGAAGATAATACAAGCAGCTGATTATACCTTTGGTGCCAAGTCCTTTTCCACCATCCGTGCCCTGACACCCTAATGAAAATATATAACAAATGAATTAATTAAGATTATCAAAGTTTGTTCTACTAAAATTAAATCAAGAGATTTTCTACCTCGCAAAAGTCTCTTGAAACTTGATTAGATATCCCTTGGAGTGACATTCGGTATTCGCGGATCAAGCACTGATCAAGGGTCTGAAATCTAGCTTCTCGTATCTGAGCCAGTATGTTGGATCAGATCATAATGAAATTGTTTCTCATAAGGGAAAAAGCCAAGAAAAGAGAAGGGCCATGCCATGAGGATAAGGAACTCACTGATTTCAAAGAAACCTTCAAACTTAATGGTGAGGTTTCTTTAAACCTCCGTAGGGTAGAAACGCACCATGCATCATTTGTTTTACCTGCTTCACTCTCCTGATAAAATTGTTTATTTTAAATGATCAGTTAGAAGTTTTATCCAGAAAGCTATAGAGTCTCAAATTTAGAGGAATAAACTTTGGATAATTATATAAAGACGATCATATTCGAACTCAACAACAGCAACTCACAAGGCCTAACCTTCAGCTCAGAACCTAAGACCCCAGCACACACTACATATAGATATACGCAAAAAGAAAAAAGAAGTAAACCAGTTATAAACAAACTTCAATTATCTACAAATAAGATGTACCTCTGAAAAATGCTTTTCAATCCATTGTGAGATAGTTAATAGCTCTGAACTATAAAGAGACATACACAGAAAAATATGCTTACCAAAGCATCGATAATTTCTTCAACTGTGTCATGGCAGAAAGTTCTATCAAGCATTTCAATCCTAGACAAAATGGCAGAATAAGTTCAGCAAAGTAACCCATCCGGTAGACAGAACGAGCATTAAATATTAACACATAAGAGTTCCCTCCAAAGTTAAAATATTGTAGATAGAATAAGCATTAATGTCAAGAGCTTCACCCAAAGTTAATGACATGTTAAATGGCTGTTTAAGAGAGACATAAAGGGTTTGTTTTCTCAATTTATAATGAAACCCATAAGGATGCAGCTTGGCGGTCAAAGAGTGGGCTTGGGATGAGCTGTAAATTTAGGCATTCTGGGTTTGGTTCTGCACTAGGAGTTTCTCTGGGATTATCTGATGCACAGTTCTGGTAGATAGGATCATGTATCCATTACTCCCCAAGGATGTGCCTTGGAAAGTTCCATGTCATCATAAATATTTATATTTGAATCTCCATCAGGTGGTTTAATAAAGCATACCTTTTAACTACACTTTTCTTATCTGGAGAGACAAGGTCACTAGATTTTTCTAAAGAGGTTTCAATGACTGAAGGATCATCAGTAACCAATTTTCCAAGTTGTTCTTCAATTAATGGAAGCCTCTGCATTAAAAAAAGAAGCAATACATACTAATGTTACATAAGCAAGAAAGAAAGATAATTTGAAAAATAAGGATTATCCAACAAACTTAACTGCAGTATGTGCATAATGTGTAGCAAGCCCGCAAGCAATCATTTCTGATCCATTGAGTTTGTCTCCTGTAAGAGCCAAGTACTCCCCTGCGAAAAAAATATATGAAGTATTAAATTTAAACAAAAATAGATGTTAATTGATTATGAACACCAAAATTAATTCTTAATTGCATTCTTTGATGAGCAGAAAGTGCCCAAAAAGGTTAATCCCATAAAATACTTGGAAAAAGACATTGAACTAAAGCCACCTAGCTATTTGTCATATCCAAAATAACCTTATGATTAGAAGATTTTTCCATTTTAGCATCCACTTCCAGTCTAATAATCGATGAAAGAAAGTCTAATCTTATGCTGGACTTGAACCAAGTGTAGCTCCTTATGCATCAAAAAACCAATAGCCATGACAATGCCTCAAAACTATAGTAAGACTTTGGACCAATTTTAAGGATAAATGAACAACTTTTGCTGCATTAGTAGTATGCCTCTGGTACATGTGGAATCATTTTGTGCAATGAACCTAAAAAAATCATCACAAGATTCCTAATGTAATTCACTTAAAGAACATTGCTAATGAACTGCCACAGTGTGCTTCTAGAAATGAGAAGAAGTAAACTTAAATAAATTTGCACACACTATTTACTTCCATTCTCCCAAAAAGAAAAGTATTTTAACCCCTAGGGTTGGCTCAAGTGGTAGAAGTCTTGGTCTTGGTGGTATGCTCCCTCTAGGTCTAAGGTTCAAATCCTCTTAAGTGCAAACAATTTCTAAAAGCCATCGGACTGGGGGAACTTTCCCTTGAATTACTTGAAGTGCGCTTGCAGGAAACTCCTTGCAGAGGGCATCCCCAGAATCAGTTGGAACTTTGTTCTCAGATACCCGGTGCCAATAAATAAATAAATAAAGTATTTTTATGTCATTTCAAAGGCTATTTTAAACTTTTAAGTTCATCTGTCCCTTATAAAAGATAGAGGCATATTCACAAAAGGGCAGCGAGTATATCACTCAACTTCTTAAAATATCGATATCATCACAGAATGATGTGAGCACGTGAAAGAGACTTATAAAAACTTCACTTAATGTCTCCAAATCAAACAAACAAGCCGCAAAATATTACATGGTAAGTAAGCAGATTACAAAGGAAAAACTATAATGCACTGCAAGCATACCAAGGTGACCAGGGAGACGTGAGAGGTAAAATGACGCGCCAGCATCTGGGTGGAAACCAATGAGAGTTTCAGGGGTAGCAAAAACCTGTGATTTGGGAAAATGGACTGTTTTTTAAACTTCTCAAAGCACAACGTAAACATCAAATGACAGATGTGAAATAAGTAAGAAATTTAACACTTCTCACAAGCACATCACCACAACAGAACTAAACATATAATATTCACTACTGTATTTGTATGGGAATGAAAGTAGAAGATTGTACTGCTTCATCTCTCAGAAACAAAGACCTTTCATAAATGGCAACATCAAAGCAAATCTGCTGAATTATATTATAATCTACAAGAGTAATTGCTTGTGGCAATACCATCAATACTGATTAACTAGTCTGATGTAGGGAGTGCATTCTAGCTTAAAAGAATTTAAGTCGGTAAGAAAACTATAATAAATAAAAAAATCATTAAAACCAACAACTAGAAAAGCGGGAACAGGATAAAAGTAAAAGCAATCTTACTACATACAGTTTTATCAGTTGCAACCCTAAACATCCCAGGGATTGATACTCCAGCCCCACCACCCATAGTAACGCCATTTAAAAGCGCCACCTGCATGGAGATCATTACAGCACTACCATAAACATACCGATTATGATTGGTATAGCTAAAATTAGACAGATCCATTCATGACTTGGGGACTTCGTTATCATTAGCACACAAGGAAAATACCACACAAACTCTCAAATGCAATATGCACCGGAAAATTTAAATAGATCCAAGTACACAACCAGAGGAATGCCAGATCACAAAGATGACAACAGGAAGAAAATTTGTTCAACTACTAAAGAAATTTGAGCAAAAGATCAGTAGACAGTGTTATGGACCAAGTACCGCAGAGAAAACTCTGTAAAAATGACCATATCAAAGATATGATTGAAATATAGCAAAGACTAAACCAAAGAGTGTACAGTATATTAAGCACTAATGCTTCACCAAAAACAAAAAGGAAAAGAACACTTACATTTGGCTTCAAATATGTACCTAGAAAATATATGAAAGTATATAATGTCCTAAAAAATTCCTTGCAATCGTCCATCTTCCCTGCGTAGAAGGAACCAAAGGTCAAAAGTTGAATGGAAACAAGCATCAACTCCAAAACAAGATTGTCGACATAAACAAGTATAGAGTGAACCAAGGGATCTAGCCTACGTTTACCCAACCCCATCACATCTTTCTCTAATTAAGGTTTACTTTTTCCAAGTCATAAACAATGAAGAGCAAAATTTGGTCATGAAGAATTTATGCACACAATTTTTCCAGGTAAATCTTAAAATGAAAAGCCAGATGAATTTATTGCCTGCGTTTATGAGATGATAAAGTGTCACAATATCTCCACCAGCACAAAATGCCCGGCCACTGCCCTTCAGACAATGCAAAACTATGTTTAAGTAGATACTCAGCAAAAAGTAATCGCAACTAAACATTAAGATTCACACTCAAAATATTACAAATATATGGATCCAATAACTGATTCAACATCAAAATTTTTACCTTCATGGTAACAAAACCAATATCAGGATCATTTTCCCAGCATGTGTACAGCTTTTGCAATCTAGCCCCCTAAAAACCAAAGATACATCATCAAGACACAAATCTTTCTTATTGGTGTCACAGAACAACACAAACACTATCTAAGAACACCAAAAGATCAAAAATTGAGCCACTAGGGAGCAAATTTAAGCTATATAACTATGCATAAAAGTGGCCACGCGAACACTGTAAAACAATGATGAAGGTAATGCTCATAATTGAACCAATTGGAGGACATATAACAATAAAGATACAGAGAATTACGTGCTAAAGACAATCATACAGAACGGTTCTCAACCAAACGCCAAAAGAACAAAGACCCAGATATTAATTCCTTCAACTGAACCAATTGAATATTAGATAAGACCTGAATTTCAAGGTTTACACTTTGGGGCCCAACCCAATAGCCAAGAACTCGCAAAGAAACCCGTTTATCCAATCTAATTAAGATAAGATAAGTCCATTTTAATAAAAGGCTCAGAAACACTTGCACAAGTAAATGGAAAAATGACTCAACAAAAACAAGTATATGAACAAATGGGAGCACATACCATTGCGGTACTCAGAGCATTTAGCACCGAGGGTCTGTTCAGAATCGCTGTTCTGGACCAAGGCTTGCCCTCAACCAATACCTGCACACAGAGAGAGAGGGAGTAATTGTTTTAATTAAACGGAGGGAACAAGCGAATGGGTAATCAAGAAACTGACTTGGTCGTCAAGATTATCGGTAACAGCACTGTCCGGAAGAGAGCAGAGGGCTCTGTATTGGTTGAGCAATCGAGGAACGTGAGGGTTGCGCCTCAGCACTAAGGCTGCCTTAAACCTCTGCATCATCTTCCACTCAATGGCTCTATTCCAATGGCTCCCTACTCTCTAGTGAAGGAGGTAAGACAGCCTTTCGGAAAGGGAAAAATATATGTTTCGTAAGATTTCTTCATTTTGTGAAAAGTTTTGTTTTAATTATTATATTTTGATTTTAGAGTAAAATTTTAATTCGGTTTCACCGTCTTTTTTTTTTTTTTAAGTAGTGCTATAATTACAAATAAATTATACAAATATAATTCTATAAATAAACATGATTTTATATAATTCATTAAATCTACTTTATATAAAAAATAATTTTAAAATTTGACGAACTATATCATACCATATCAATTTATAAGATTATTTTTATATAATTTATTTATGACTAGGGTATTTTTTATTTAATTATGAGTTATACCATATTACATCCTTAAATTATCATCCCTTTCACTACCCGTAAAATTATCAAAATCATCGTTTGGCAGTCAAAACTATCATTCTTTTTTATAATCTAATCATTCAATTATGATCTCAAGGTCAAGATTATGATACGTGACTATTAACTCGTGTTCGAGGAAGAAAGAAAATTGTTAAAAAGTTAAAAGATACAAATAGCTGGTTTTAGTAATCTTGGATGTAAATTTAGAAAAGAAATTGTAATTTTAAGACTATGAGCGGGAGAAGGCCTTGGACCAACAATACCAGGCATCGGGAAGCAGGCAAGCCACAAGCCCATCAGTTGGGGATCTAAGCAGACTAAGGGAGCCCGAGATGAAAGCCTAGTGCCGAGCTCATAGCACGCCTTCTTACCTAAAGAGGCCCTCGCAAAGGTGCCTGGCTTGGTCGAGGAGCCCACCAAGGGCAACGCCTACTTGGGGCCTCGACGGGAAACCAAGCCCTATATGGAGGTACATAACGGACAACTATCGCAGAGCACAGGTGGCTAAGCGTGTCTTGTAGCGAGTGCATAGAGCCAAGGACACGCCACATTTAATACATGTCAGGAAACCCAAACACGCGATAGCATGCAATCTGAGGCACCGGGGGACAGCTCGACCTTAGCCTGGCACCTTGCCATAGAAGCAAGATGGTGGCAGGGGTCATGACACCCTACGATCTCCCTCAGCAACCGAGTTTAAGATAGGTATAAATATATCGATCCCACCCAGGGAAATTCTTCTTCCACTTCACTGATTCATAGCCTTTTTTCTCACTCAAGTAATCTTCACTAACTTTGGCACTAAAGGGATCCCAGACATCACTTGAGCCCACCCTTCTTCCTTATTGCAAGCATCGAAGATTTAGTTGTTATGTAACTGCTCAATAAGTACACAATGATTTGTGAAAGTTTTTAACGTTGTAGAAGCTAATATGGGAGGGTTGTGAGTTGGCCAAAATCTCAAAGAAAGCCAATCCAAAAGTCTTACATCTCTTTTATGTATGTGTAATTGTGTGTGTGGTTGCAGTCTCATTATTCTTATTACTGATCATAATCGGGTCATACTTATCTCTATCCTTGATTGCTGTCACTCTTCGATCATGCTTTCTCGATATCCCCACTTTCTTTCTTTTTTCTATACATCGACCATTGTTCCACTTTTCATTATCATCATTGACTTCGCTCTCTATCTCTTTCTCAACAAGCACCATTATTTGCAACAACGGCGAAAACCCCAATTTGGATTCCAATCATTGTCGATTACAATTCTTTTATCATTGAATGACCTTATTTTCAATGTTCTATCTTTTTGGTCGCTAAGGATATGCAGGAAAATGAGAAAATTTGTGATTTTATATCTGAGATCATTATTCTTCATTACAAAACCTCCTCTATGCTAAGTCTAGGCCAACCGTTTAGCTTGATTGAAGTGGTTTGAAGGGTGTTTTTTTCTCAAAGAAAGCTTCAAACTTTAAATACAAATTTCTTTTAAGTTCCTTTTGTTGACTTTTTTGCTCATTTACTTAAATTCCACATGGATGGGAAGTGAAGGGGGAGCCAATTTGCAAGCCGGTATAAGGAGGCTTGGGTTCTTTAGTTTAAGTACACCAGTCAAATGCTTAACTAGAACTTTTGACTCTAATTAAATTCTTTTATTATCTATTTTTATAAAATGAGAAGATGTGTGAGTTAAAATTTTGCTAGTGGGGAAAGTTTTGTGGGTGTGTTTGGCGTGAAGAGAGAAATTGTGTGATTATAATAATTTTCACATAGTGAATTTTCTTATCTGGGTTTGGTTGTTTTTCTCCTGTTTAGTAGTTTCCACGTAAATATCTTATATTATTATTATTTTTCTTGTTATTCATGCAAATAGTAGATCCTAGGGGTGAATTTGAGAGGTCTAAATTTCCAACACCTTTAGTTTTCTTTGAAAACAAACAGAAGCATGGGTTATTTTCTTTGGATCGTGGAGATCTCTTTCTCTTCTGCTTTTCTTGTAGAGTGCGCTTATTACCTGAATGCCTTTTTTTTTTTCATATAACGATAAGATTCTTTGTTTCATCGATCGAATATAAGACGTAAATGTAAAATCCATATATGTTACATGACAGGTTTTTTTTTTTTTTCCCCTTTTTTTCTTCATATAAATCTAATAGGATACACATTAATGGATCCCCTTGTTATTTGGAAGATGGAGCATTTTAAAATGGTTTATACGAGTCTTCTTCTTTTGTTTTGTATTGCTTTCTTTTGGAAGCTTAATAAATATATGGAGCTTCCTAAAGACAGCGAGGGTCCAGTAAGAGTACTTGTTAGTTGTTTTTTTTTTTTTTTAAATAGACTTCATTCCATTCAATGAAACCAAAGTTACAACTGCAACTAATTAATACCAGAAAAATCTATATTACTAGCCAAATTGCTCAACTGTGAGGGACTCCCTCGCTCATAAATTTCTTTATGGCGGATATTGTCTTAACTTTTATATACTCTCTATTGACAACAGTCAAATAGAGAATGCGCTCTATTAAAAAATAGAACTGAAACGACCTCTCTTTCGAAAAAGCGAGGTACTCACACGCTCCACCCTCCCAATAAGGAGTACAAACACCCGCATTCCTTCAAAGGAGGAGTGAGACTCCACTACTATGAACCTCAAGTCCAATAGTCTATTTCTTATTATTTATAAAGTAAAAACAAACAAAGTACATAAAAAGCAAAATACATGATCCAGTCTAAAACAAAAACATATGGGCCCATTCTTAACACATGGGCCCATTAAACCACAAAGCCCATGGACCAAGTCTGATTGCAAAGGGAGCTAGGGTTTCATCATATACTTTTGCCGCCACTGACTCCCTTCCTCAACGGGTTCGCCAACGCACGGCCACCGGTAACTGCAAGCGGTTCACTGGAGCTGCACTTCAGCAAGATCATCGGCTTCTGCACATCCACGAGTCAACCATTTCGGCTCCTATCCCGCATGCAGGTCCCTCCCCCCCCCTCCCCCGGCCGAGGACCCATACCACCCTGCACCTCATTCCGCCACTTTAAAGGCCGTCATTACCTTTTGGTAACGTCCACCGTATATTGATCCTCTGTTTTATGCTCTGAAACCTTGGGTGCACCGTGTACTTGATCCTCTGTTTTATGCTCTGAAACCTTGGGTGCACCATGTACTTGATCCTCTGTTTTATGCTCTGAAATCAAAGCATTTTCAAAAACCAACCGATCGGGATCTTTCTTCGTCCACTTCTCTGACCACTTCTCGTGAGTGGATAACTGCATTTCAAACTCTGTTGTCGACCGGAAAAAAGGAGGGAGAGAGAGAGAGAGAGAGGGATGAACCATCGGGAGTTTGGACTATGCGCATGAGCCACGGCATCCCGCCATCACCGAGCAAACTTATTCCAAAACCAGACAAAGCAGAAAAAATAGCTAGATGAGCAATAAACCAAACAAAGCAGAAAGACAGAGGGGGGAAGGGGGAGGGAGGAGGGAGTTGAGGCTCCCACTTCCCTGTTGGATGGCTCTGGCTTTTCCTTAGAGAGTGGGGGGAGCTTCTCTTTCTAAGAACTGGTATATGGCTAGTTCATTTGCAGCTTGTTAGTTGTTAGTAGTGCTGCAGGCATGCTGATCAATTCAATACTTTTCTTCTTCTTCTTTTTTATTTTTAAAATTTTTCCTCTGCTTTGCAGGAAATAAGTCGTTTTGTAATTATCACGAGACTCAGTTGGGATTCAAAGGCGTACATTATGATACCCCTAACTTCAATAGCTGAGTCCTGCAATTTTCAATTCATGTTTCGTAATTTAAGTTGAATTTGGAAACATTCATCTAACATTTCTTTCAGATTAATAAAACCTTAAAAATGAATGTTATCCAAATGTCAAGATTCAATCTCTCCAAATTTGTGCAAACATGCTCTCTCTCTCTCTCTCTCTCTCTCTCTCTCTCTCTCTCTCTCTCTCTCTCTCTCTCTCTCTCTCTCTCTCTCTCTCTCTCTCTCTCTCTCTCTCTCTCTCTCTCTCTCTCTCAGCTGATACTAACCTATGTATTGGTTTCTGTTTCATTGATGGAAGTTTAAATGTCATAAATTATGATTGGTTAAATTTATTGGATTTGCTGCTTGTATCTATTAAAATGATAGTATGTTGACCCTAGTTTTCTAAACTTTTGTCGCAATGTTTTCAAAATCTAAAACAACGGAATGTACCGAGTTCTTTTTCCTTCTATTTTTTCCTCAGATTCATTTGAAATTACGGTTGTCTTTGATCCACGTTCCGTGATGATGTGATCTGATTCCTCATGTACAGCTATTGGCGAGTGTCTTTTTCTTTAAAGACGAGTTTAAATTCCCTTTTTGTAGATTATCCAAAGTAATCCGTTAAAATTGTAAGTGTGTTGTTATTTTGATAGTCGTAATTATCTTACACGTTGTACTTTTACAATGATGTGGGCACTTATAACTGTGAGAAGTATAGTTGGAAAGAGTGAAGATTGAATGGGATGCTTGATATATACATATTGTGGTTGTTACAAGTCAAGGAACAAGCATAATTGATTGTTGATTGTATAGGTGGGTGATTTCCCATTTTTTCTAGACATGGTAATAGTTCATTTCGGGTTTAGCATATATTATGATTATGTTCAACAAGGCAAATAAGCTATGATGTTGTTCCAATGATGGAAAGGGGAACGTGTTAGTTCCTGATCAGCCAATGTTCTTGCACTTGCTTGGTATTGAACCTGTAGCTGAAGCCTTGAATGAGGTGAAAATGGAATTGATTGATGCTGCCTTTCCTATACTGGAAGGTGTCCCTCGTAACTTGAGAGTTGAGAGCCAACTCAATGTGGATGGAATTATTTCCTCCCATGAGATTTCTTATAGCAATTAAGGGTTGTGGTTCAACTGATATGGTTGCCACCACAGTTGTATTGAACGATAAAAATAAATAAATAAATAAAAAGGGCCTGGATTGTTAAGATATAAAAATAAATAATAAAATCTATATTTTCTTGTCAATTTAAACTTTTGGAACAAATGTTGATTTCACATGGTATCAGATAAGAAGTTTTGAGTTTGAACTCTGACTCTATACTATACCCTATTTAATTAAACATTCCACGTATTGGATCATTCATTGAGGGGTAGTCTAATCCACATGTGAGGGAGAGTGATAAGATATAAAATTAATAATAAAATCTACATGTTCTCATTAACTTAAACTTTTGGAATAAGTGATGATTTCACACAGACCTTCTGCGGGAATGATTTGGAAGTGATGAATGCAAACTAGACTTTGAAAGCAAAAAATCCAAGATTTCATAGAAGAAGGAAAAATCAACATGGTGGATGAACAGGAAGCTCCTAAGAACTCCAACGATAGAATCACTTAGCAAAGTCCTGCGTTTTTAATAACAGTCGCTACCTCTTGGTATGTGAAGCTTTCCTAATCAAAAGAAAGGGGAGCACCCCTTTTCCCAAAGTTACAGGGTTGGATGTTATCACAGCTTGTAGAAATGTCAAATATTGCTGGAATATTTTATGGATTCCCACATAAAGAAGGTATGGAAAGGAAGGTTGGGATGTCTAAAAATGTGACAATTTACAAGGCTCAAGCTTCAGCCTTGGAGCAGAGGATTGCATATTGAGACACCCCATAAATTGCCCGCATGAAATTAATTTTATATTTAATTCTTCATGATGTATTTTATGAGCTGAAGAAAGGTGTTATATGTGTCATGGAACTAATGATGACATAATATTTATATTTGTGTGTGCTTGTGCTTGACTTTTAGATGTAAGATTAGTGTTTTCCTGTGTGCTAGTACTTGAGTTTTTGGACGTAAGATTTTGCTTAGATGTGCGAGAGTTTTAGGTGTAAGATTAGAGCACACACAATGTGCAAGTGCTTGAGTTTCAAACTTAAGTTTTTATTTGTCGTGATTCAAGAACACGCTAGCTAGCCACATCTACACAATATCCTAAACGAGCTAGTCATAGTCATTAACAGGGCTCCCTATAACATTTTATAACCCAAATCCATTTATTATACAACAATGCGGGACTAAACAAAACCTTTTGCAACTCATCACCCACACATTTCATGTATCATACTAAGTGTCTCCTACAACCCTTTGACACTCATTTGAAATGTATTAGGTAACCTTCATTTTTGTGGGCAAGTAACCTTCAAATTTTTATCTTTTTGTGCATATATGGCCACAAAGTTAAGATTAGATTTAGCATCCCCTGTTCTGTTGTTATTAGCATGTAACTTTGTTTCAAAATTCCATTCAGTTTCTCACCATGACTTTTTATGCATAATCATTGGCATACCCACTGGTTTTATTTCAGTTTTTATTTCACCATTAAGAGAAAATTGTCTAAAATTGAAGATATTTATTTTTGTTTCTATTGTTCCTAAGCATTGTGTGTCTTTATATAAATTAGGTTGAAAGCCAGATTATTACGAAATAACACACCATCTGTCACGTTGCCAAACAGCTCAGGAATGTAAAACAGAATGAGCAACGGACTCACACGGACAAGTAGTCATTTGTATAAATGTTTAGGGATATTTCAGTATTTTACTTTATATAGGTTTAACCGATTCCTTCTATATATTTGTAGTCACTGTACAGCATGAGATATACAACATTTTTACAGACTTATTCCCTTTTCGTGCTCTACCGTTTACTGTCCCCTGCTCTATTTTCTTTTCACCATTTATCATGCTTAACATTGCTCAGCTCCCTTTTTGCCAACTCTGACATGGTATCAGAGCGGTGAAATATGGCCGCCGAAGATCCTGCTACCAAATACACAAACCTCAAAAATCCAAACAACCCATATAGACTTGAAACCACGGACAATCCCGGTACTGTGCTTGTCACAGAACTTCTTACGGTTGAAAATTTTCCCATCTGGTCTCGTTTGATTCATCGAGCTCTTAGAGCCAAAAATAAGCTCAAATTCCTAAATGGAACTCTTACCAAACCATCCACACCCAAAGACCACTTTTTGAAAATTGGGAAAGATGTAATGATATGGTGGTCTCTTGGCTGCAAAATTCAATCAGCATTTCCCTTCATTCCTCTGTTGCGTTTGTCAATAATGCTCACGAAATTTGGACCAAATTGGAAGAACGCTTCTCACCACAAAATGGGCCACACATTTATGAACTCAAGAAGAAATTGGCAAACCTTACGTAGGACGATGACTCTATAAATGCCTATTACGGTAAACTAAAATCTATTTGGGATGAATTAAATGTTTATGACCCTTTACCTGTTTGTTCTTGTGGCTCATCCAAGCTGGTTTCGGCTCGATATCAACGCGACTGTGTCATACAATTTCTCATGGGTTTGAATGACTCCTTCAACAACGTCCGATACCAAATTATGCTGATTGAACCCCTTCCCCCAGTCAACAAAATTTTTTCCCATATACAACAGCAAGAACGTCACCGTTCCATTACTTCTTCCACCCCACCTACTGACTCCATCGCCCTTGCTGGCCGAACCATCCCCTCAAATTATTCCCACCATCAGACCAAAAGAGATAAACCATTTTGCAACCATTGCAAGATCACGGGTCATACACTTGCTAATTGTTTCAAATTAGGCAATGCAGCAGCTCCCACTTGCAAGCACTGTCCAATGACTAGTCATACGATCGAGCATTGTTATAAGCTCCATGGGTACCCTCCCAACCACAAGCTACATAAACCAAGGGCCAATGCTGTTTCCTCAAGCCCACCTGGAACAAGTTTGTCATTGACAAAAGAACAATATCAAGACCTCATAGCCTTGCTGCACAATAAGGATACTTCACCATGTGCCAATCAAGCTTAGGCAGTTATTTCTTCCAACTCACATTCTTCTTCCGCTGCTGGTATATCCTTGTGTTTTTCTTCATTTTTACTCTCCTCTGCCCCTTGGATCATTGACACCGGGGCTGCGGATCATATGATTTGTAGTCCTTTTTTCACCACCATTACTTCATCCATTTCACAATCTGTGAAACTTCCTAATGGGGAAGTTGCAGTAGTCACTCACGTTGGTATCGTGCAAGTGACAGCCACCATATTACTTCATAATGTTCTTTGCGTACCTTCCTTTAATTTCAATTTATTGTCTACTTGCAAACTAGCTCATCAATTAAACTGCTGTCTCATTTTTCTTCTTACTTCATGTTTTATTCAGGGCTTTTCTCCCTGGACAACGATTGGGAAGGGTAGCATGGAACATGGTCTTTATCACCTCCTCCAAGATCCAATCTCTCCAAATGCTTTGACCAACACTTTGTCACAGAATTTTCATTCACAAAATTACATCACAGCCGCTGTTCAACCTAATGATTGTGCTCATGATTTATGGCACTATCGATTAAGCCACCCTTACCCACTCGCATGCATTTAATTCCTGATTTACATCTAACCACTCATTTGAATACAAAGCAATCTTTACCATGTTTAGTGTGCCCTCTTGCCAAAAAAACTTGGCTCCCTTTTACTTCCAGCACTCATACTACCACTTCATGCTTTGAAATTATTCATTGCGACTTGTGGGGACCTCATTCCATAATTACCCACGATGGTAGTAAATTTTTCCTCACCATCGTTGATGATTTTTCACGATGTACTTGGGTCTATTTACTGAAAATAAATCTGATGCTCAATCATGCCTCACATCCTTTTATCATATGGTCAAAAATCAGTTCAATACTAACATAAAAATTTTACGCAGTGACAATGGAACTGAATTTTTCATGGCCGATTTCTACTCTAAACATGGCATCATCCACCAAAAATCATGTGTAGAAACATCCCAACAAAAAGGATTAGTCGAGCGCAAACACCAACACCTTCTCCAAGTTGCTCGGGCTCTTCGATTCCAGTCTAAAATTCCTCTCCGTTTCTGGTCTCATTGCATACTCACTGCCACATATTTAATAAATCAACTTCCCACACCTCTAATCCAAAATAAAACTCCATACGAAATACTTTTCCATAAACCGTCATCTTATTCCCATTTGCGTATTTTTGGTTACCTTGCCTTTGCCTCTACCCTCTCCCAACATCGCCGTAAGTTTGATCCTCGGAGTCGTCGTTGTGCCTTCATAGGATATCCTTTTGACGTCAAAGGCTACAAATTACTCGATCTCGACACCCACCAAATCTTCATCTCCCGTGACGTTATTTTTCATGAAAATCTCTTCCCATTTCATACTCCATCTCTAATCTCCAATCCAAGCCCAACACTTAACTCAAATACGTTGACCACTCCTTCACATATTCCTAATTTCACATGACCTGACCCAGACTCTTTTGATGACCCACACAATATTTCCGTGTCCCCACCTACCGAACCACAACTCATCTCCCCACCCTCAATACCTTTGCCCCCTCCACCACCCCTACTACAACGCTCCACTCGTCTACGTAAACCCCCAACACACCTTAACCAATATCTTTGCCCCTCCACACTCAATCCACCTCCCCTACAAATCACAGAATCTTCTCAAATGCAGCAGACTCATGCTTCCACTGCTTCTTCCTTATCATTGTCCGAGGATACATCATGCGCACCTGGTAAGCCTTTTCCTCTCTCTGCCACTCTTTCTTTTCACAAATTATCTCCCTCTTATTTTTCCTTTGCATCTGCTATTTCTTCTTCCATTGAAGCTTCTTCATATGGTGAAGCTGTTAAAAATTCTAATTGGTGTGAGGCTATGAAATCTGAGATAGCTACTCTTGAACTCAACACACTTGGTCTCTTGTTGACTTACCACCTGGCAAACGTGCCATCGGCTGCAAGTGGATATTCAAGATTAAACACAACTCAGATGGCAGTATCGAACGGTATAAGGCGCGCTTGGTCGCTAAAGGCTTTACCCAACAAGAAGGACTCGACTACACTGAAACTTTCTCACCTGTAGCTAAATTAGCTATTGTCCGAACCTTGTTGGCAGCTGCATCTGTTCAAGGCTGGTACCTCAAGCAATTCAATGTCCAAAATGCTTTTCTCCACGGCGACTTAGATGAAGAAGTATACATGTACAAACCTCCGGGTTTCTCTAAAGGATCCGACTCACGAGTTTGTCGACTCAACAAAAGTCTCTACGGCTTGAAATAAGCCTCGCGGCAATGGTACCAAAAATTTTCTAATGCTCTACTCCATTTTGGTTTTCAGTAGTCCAAAGCCGACTACAGCCTTTTCACTCAACTCAAGGATGGTTTATTCACTGCCCTTCTCGTTTACGTTGATGATATCATCGTGGCCAGTTCTCACATGGAATCCATTGATATTCTTCAAGCTTTTCTCTAAGATCAGTTTCGAATTAAATCTCTTGGCAATCTACGTTATTTCCTCGGCATAGAAGTTGCTCGATCATCTAAGGAAATTTTTATTTGCCAGCGGAAATATGCCACAGACATCTTAGCTGATGCTGGCTCACTTGGCTCTTGTCCCCTGAAAATCCCAATGGATCAAAATATCAAACTTGGCCAAGACACTGGAGAAACTCTCTCGGATCCTCTTCCTTATCGGCACTTACTTGGAAGACTTCTCTACCTCACCATCACTCGGCCAGACCTTTACTACTCAGTTCAGCAGTTGAGTCAATTTATGACAGCTCCTACATCAACACATCTTCACGTTGCTCAGCAAGTCTTACGCTACATCAAAAAAGCACCAGCTCAGGGCCTATTTTTTTCTTCCAGCTCCACACTTACTCTTCATGCCTACTCAAATTTCACCTGGGCATCTTGCCTTGATTCACGTCGATCAGTTACAGGATTTTGTATTTTCCTTGGTTGCTCACTCATCTCATGGCGATCAAAGAAACAGTCAGTTGTCTCTCGCTCATCTACCGAGGCTGAGTATAGGGCCATGGCCACCACTTCATGCGAATTACAATGGCTGTCTTACATACTTAAAGATTTGCACCTCCCTGTGTCAATTCCAATTGACTTATATTGTGATAATCAAGCCGCACTCCACATTGCCAAGAATCCGGTCTTCCATGAGCGCACCAAACACATCAAAATGGATTGTCATCTCATTCGTGATAAAATTCAAGATGGTTTCTTGCAGCCTTGTCCAATTCGTTCTTCTTCTCAACTTGCGGACATATTTACAAAGGCCTTACCATCATCCCAATTTCTTTTCTTACTATCCAAGATGAAGATAGAAAATATCTATTCTCTATCTTGCGGGGGGATATTACGAAATAACACACCATCTGTCACATTGCCAAACAGCTCAAGAAATGTAAAACAGAATGAGCAACGGACTCACACGGACAAGTAGTCATTTGTATAAATGTTTAGGGATATTTCAGTATTTTACTTTGTATAGGTTTAACCGATTACTTCTATATATTTGTAGTCACTGTACAACATGAGATATACAACATTTTTACAGACTTAATCCCTTTTCGTGCTCTACCGTTTACTGTCCCCTGCTCAGTTTTCTTTTCACTATTTACCATGCTTAACGTTGCTCAGCTCCCTTTTTGCCAACTCTGACACAGATCAATTACGATATATTCATTGAAAGCCAGATCATATTCGTCTGACTAAGATCGGAAGAGTGAAGCTTAGAGGGTTGTTTTCCAGTCAGATTGTCAATACGAGTTTGCTAATTGATGCATTTTAATTGGTTTTGTCATGCAGGTGCTAGGTGTTGCCAACCCAGCAAACACCAAGGCACTCATCTTGGAAGAATTTGCTCCTTCTATCCTCAAGAAAAAACATCACATGATTTATATGACTTGATCATAACAGAGAACTAGGCCAAATATCTGAGAGGCTAAATGTTCATGTTACTGACATCAAGAAGTAATCATCTGGGCAATCACTCTTTGACTCGACAGTAACCATGCAACTGTCACCACCAGCAGTGGAGAGAAACCTTCAGAAAACTTGTCACTAATGATCATTGGTAGCTCCAAATAGCCAACATGTTTACTTATTGATTCTGGTTTGATATGAATGAATCACTTGGAGGTAGTTTCTTCCAGTATCAGATTATCGGTATCTCTCGCCCGGGGGAATTGGGCTGTCTTTGGATTATCACAGTCTTTCAGATAATATTTGAGGTGTCGAGTCTTGCCTACCTACCCATGTACTGTACTTGATGGATCCCAGTTTGTAAAATCTAGGTGGTATTAATTATTCATATATACTTGATAATCCTGGACCTGATTGGAAAATCTTAAAGTTGTAATGCATTGCTCGATCGAGAAGTATCATACTTTAACTGAATTCATACACATAAAAATCTTTTCAGTTTAGAAGGCATGGAATTGGTGTGTTTC
This sequence comes from Carya illinoinensis, assembly GCF_018687715.1. Lineage (NCBI taxonomy): Eukaryota > Viridiplantae > Streptophyta > Magnoliopsida > Fagales > Juglandaceae > Carya > Carya illinoinensis. Next base: position 3,018,966 of record NC_056765.1, read on the forward strand.
ATGAAATTAGAATCCTTAGTGTTCCAACCCGTTCACATTGATGCCCAATGAAAAGAACAGTCAAGTTGACATTCATCAAATCTTCATGCACCCTTACCTGCTATTTACCTTGCTTCGCAAACAAATGCCCATTACTTTTTTTTGGTTTTCATAGGTTAAAAAGAGTTCATCACCACTGTGCAGCAGCGTGCGGCAGCCACCATCAACGCATAGAAACTATAAGTGCATTGTCTGTTTCGAATACAGCTTTTGGTCATATTCGTGATCGGGTTTGTGGGACTCCCAAAGTTCATTTTTCTTGTTTGACGGCATTCGATCTTGCAGAACTTATTTCTTCAGTATGTATGCATGTCTGCATATACACCTAACTTGCATACTTCCTTGTGTTGAATGGGCCAATAATTAGGACCTCGAGAATGTTAATCTCAATATGAATCTAGATTTTATGTATGTATGTATGTGTGTGTGCGTATATATATGTATATCAAGGAGGATCATTAGCTCAAAGCTATTTCTCGTACTCTTCATTCTCATTCAAACAATAGAAAAATATACTTAGTTTTACTACATAACGGGGAAGAGAAGAACAAGATACTCGTGTGATTGAGGAAGTTATAGTCTATCGTGTGGCAGTAACCTCACCTCAACTCCCCGATTGAGCAGAAACGATGGAACTTTCATCTCTTTTCATTCTAGTTCTAGCTCCCGATTCTAGCGTTCTCTCTACTGTTGTAAGTAACAAATAATCGAGTTCTGCAACATTTTCCCCTAACATTTGCTGCTCATGGATTCTGGCCATCTACAAACTCCATATAAGAACAAATTATATATATGATAGATACCAAACTTAGAAGTTGCTTATGTTTTTGACATCTTAATCTTTGTGGTTATGCTTAGTTTTCGATCCTAATTTAAACTTGCACTTTTTTGTTTTTTTGTGAACATGCGGTTCTCAGTGATCACTGTGTCCTTTGCATTATTGACACTGTAAACACGTGCAGACACCATGGTGAGTTAACTCTGGCAAGTGTCCAATAGCATATTATTATATGGGACCATGTTTCCACGTTTAAATTTGGTGGTGTTAGTCTCCTAAAAGTATGGTATATAATTCCACAGGCATGAATGGTAGCTTTTGACTAGTTTCCCTTTTCGTTTTGTTCACCAAACTTGGTGGATGCTGTCTCCTATGTTTGTTTGACATATTATTCTACAACCGCGAATGATAGCTTTTGGCAGCTGCTTTCTTTTGTTGTTTTGTTCACTAGATTTTGGTGGTGGTTGTCTCCCATGTTTGATTTTACAGCCATGATTAATAACAGCTTTCGGCTGGTTTCTTTTTCATTCGGAGGGTGTTTTATACTGCATTCTCATCTCACTTCCATCCTATTAGGATGATGCGGCATTAACCATCTATCTTTAAACTTGATATTTTGCAAAACAAGAGTTGGCCCGATAGTTGATGGGTACGTAATGCAACAATATGAGCAAAGAGTGATAGAATTTTGATGAAAATATAGAATATGGCATGTTGTTCGCTATGCTTTTTTCCTTCCTACTCAATTCATGTAGTAGAAAACTTTTCTTTCAGGTTGAGGGGCCATCTAGTTTTGTACTTTTTCCAGAAACGTGGAAGTTTCGTGGTGACTGAACAATATATATGTATAAATACACATGACACATCGCCTTCCTGGCATTTTGTGGTCCCTTAAAAGCAAGGGTCTCTAAGTGGTTTGGCTGTTCTAATGGGAAACTTCCCTTCATAGTTCTCCCCTTTGTTTTACCCTCTTTCACTATCATTTTTTATTTATTTTTTGTTTATTTTTTACCATAGTTGAGGTTCCTGGAGCTAGCAAGAAGGAAGCAATATACAAGACTTGGTGGCGTCGTTTCTCTCGGTATTCATTTGTCATAGAAATGATGATTCATCTTGTATATATCAGTCTAAATGTCAAAAGAATGTTAGAAATTTATGGAACTTATTAAACAAACTTGCTGTTTTGCACATTACACAAAAATTAGAAGAGAGAGTCTCGTGTTTCAATCTATATATGTGTGAAAACATGATGCATTCATTCAACAAAGTCCCACTTTTTTCAAACCCCAATAAAAACATATGTCAAAAACTCACTCAATTCAAGAATCAACATATTTTGTGTCTCACTCCCACCGTTTTCACAAAACTCCATTCAAACTTTTCCTGAAAGTCTGATATTTTCAAAACAATCTTACGTACTTCGTACATCCGAACATTCTCTTGCGGAGAAAGTGGAATAAACTGCTGGTTGCATGTGCCTTTTGGCTACTATATAATATTACAGTCTAGAGATCCTAAAAATTAAAGGATTAAATGAGAAAGATCATTAAAGTTTAAAGTCGCAAAAAGGTGGTTCGGCAACAGAATGAAAATAGGGAAGGAAGAGAGACAAACTGTCACCAACCTGCTGGGAAGATAGAAAGACATAACCCCCTCTCCTGATAGCTGATGGTGCAATTCCAACGAATTGTTGGATCGTGGGGGTGACAATGGTGTCTGGCAATTTGATCGCTGTCGAAAAGGATAAGACAGATTCTCACGTGTTGGAATTTGCATGTAATAGAAATATGGAAATTCAAGTTTTTGTATTGTTCATTATTATTTACTTAATTAGATAGGTTTCATGCATAATGTAAAATTATTGAAAAATTGGACATAATTAAGATATCAACAATCATGCCAAGTTCTACTCAATTTAAGGAGTTTCCATGATGGGACTTGACCTAGACAGGCTAGACTCATAGAGTCATCAATTAACAAGAAAAAATTATTGTAAAGTTGAACTCCATAAAGTTTGGTGGAGAGTAGCAGTTAAGCTTTGTGATGTAATTGGTCCTTTTTTTTTTATTCTTTTTTTTTTTTTTTTTTTTTATGGGAATGTTGCATTTAATTGCTAATAGTAATATTTTAAAAATTTTATTAAAATAAGTTTAATTTTTATAGATTAAGATGGATTTAATATTTTTATAAAAAATTAAAAAAATAATAAATCTGATTACTGGTTTATATGAAATGAGATGATTTAAATTGAATTATAATTATAATAAATATGAATAGTTGGAACTGTCGAGCTTTTGTATTAGAGCTTGAGTCGAACATTTGAGGCAAAAACTGATGGGTTAATCCAAGTTTATATCTGATAATGATCAAAGAAGATATTAGAGTAACTCAATGAAAAATTTGAATGTTTTGATTTGGGATTTTCTTCTTTGGTTTAAGTATTAAGAAAATGGTCGTCACAAAAGATAACTAATTTAATGGTTCATAATATAATTTGACTAATGCTTTGTTACCACATTTAGGAGTCATATATTTACATATATTTAAAAAAGAAATTTACACTTTTGCACCTAAATGAACTGTTGAGAAACATGATAAAAGTTCACAACATTGTATCCATGAATCAAAATACTAAAGTGGCTACAAATTTGGACGACCCAAGTACCATACATACATACATATATGTATGTATGTATATATACATACATATACAGCCTTCAATAAGTTTGACCTCTCCCCAGTAGTTTGAAAATATAATAAAATAATATAATCACAAAAATATCCCAAAACAACAATAATTGAAGGCTGCCAAATGAGGTATAGGCTAAAGAATCGGACTACCATGCCGCCAGTGGTACAGGCACTTTTTTAATATTTTTAAAAATTTTTAAAAAATTATATCAATATATTTTAAACATTTTTTTAATTATTAAATAAAAAAAATTTAACTACCTATCAATTATGATGGTCAAACATAGACGAGATAGAAGCTTTTTCCATACGCTAAAACACGTGAAGCTTCTTCCATAAGCTAAAACACGTGATAAAAGAGAGTTGAAAGATTTCAATTATTTATTCATTTATTTTTCAAGAATAATATTAGATTTTTATTTTTATTTTTTTACTGAATGGGAATAATATTAGATACCGTACGTTGTGTAAGCGCATTCTTTTTTAAAAAATTAATCTTTTGATTCTAAATTGTTTTATTTTTATTTTTATAAAAATGCACATATAATTTAAGAAAAATTCTAAACACAAGCTCACACTCTACGTACAGTACCCCCATGGATTATATATATATATATTTTAAATATTTGATATATAGATAATGAATAAAAAATTTAATTAATTTAAAAAGAATAAATTAAAATATATAATATGTGATTTATAACATGAAATCTTATATATAATATGATTTAATTGATATATATAATATGATATATAATTTAATTACATGCTTGTAAAGATGTGGAACAGTAAAAGACTTGGGAATTGGATCGATCACATTTAAAAAATAAAAAATAAATGATGATTCGTGCTGGAGCCGGGAGGGTGTAGCCGGATAAAATGTTCTGATACGGTTAGGCCGGATTGGATTCCAAACTCTTTTTATCCCATCCAAATTCATCTCATTTAATTATTATATATATTTTTAATTTTAATACAAAATATAATAAATAATTTAATTTTTTTAAATTTTTAAATAATAATGATATTAAAAAATAATATTTTATTTAATTTTTAATTTTTAACTCAACTCGACTCGACTCGACTCGACTCAACATTCAAATAGAGTCTAAATATATTTTTCTTACTAAGTTTTTTATATTTTTAAATATTTTAAAAAGAATTTATAATATCATTAAAAAATATTTACTTAATCGTTAAATAAAAATAAAAATAAAAAGTTATTAAGGACCCAAACCAAATTGGGGATCCAAGCATTTCTCAAAAAATTATATATATTTATCAAAGGAAAATAAAATTTTGAGTTTGTCTTCTCAATTTGACCGTTTATATATTTTATTTTATTTTATTTTTAATATATTTTTTACTTAATTGTTAAAAAAATGATTATTAATATATTATTTAAAAAAAAGGTTTAAAAATGTTTGAAATAAAAAATTAAAAAAAAAAGGTGTAATTTACACTAAAGACACTAAATAAGCAAACTTAAGTGGCATAATAACACTACTTTTTATCAAAAGAATAATGCTATTCTAACATAAAAAAGCCACCCTACTAATTTTTTTTTACTTAATAATTAAGTAAATATTTTTAAATAATGTTATGAATTTTTTTATAAAATATATTTATTTTAAATTAAAAATTAAAAAATTAAAAAAAAGAAAAAAAATAGTGGAATAGCTGGCCACTATCAGTAGGTTTAATACGTGCGTATGGCAGGATGCTTATCCAAACTCTGGCTACTGAGAATAGGCATCCCGTACATCTGTTTCAGGCTTTCAGCGGCACAGACAAAATGCCACCATACTCTACTCAGATCACTTGCACTTTCACTTGGATGTTCGTGTTTGGGAGCTAAGAATCTCATTTACTCCGCTTTATTTACAAATAATTTATTTTTATTTATAAATTATTTATTATTTTATCGTTATTTATAAATTATTTTATTATTATTTATAAACAATCTTAGATACTCTTAACGTCTAAATGTACTCGAAGGACTTCAACTTCGTTTAGCTATACAGATAAAATGAAATGAGAAACATGTGAATCAATAATAAGATAATTTGTTAATAGTAATAAAATAATTTCAGTTAAGATTTTTATAGAGTTTTAGAATAAGAGAGAAAAAGAAACTAAATAAAATAATTGTAAAATTAAAAAAAATGTTAGAATATAATTTTTTAATATAATTTTTATTTTAAATTTTAAAAAAGTTGAATTATTTTTATGTTTTATTTAAAAATTTATAATAATTATACTGAGTCGTGCTACTGTGTCGCTCATATGTTATCATTGAACAATATCACTAGTTTATTCTATTTTTTTAATGTAAAAAAAAAAAAAAAAAAAAAAAAAACATACAAAGTTACTAGTAATAATTTTTTTAAACATTAAAAAAATAAATTAACGATAAGGGGCAAGCTGGAAGAGCAACCTAGAATTTTCCTTCAATATTATCTAACCTTTCATTTAGCTACATGCCTGCGTAATAAGAATAAAAACTATAATAATTTTTTTTTTTTTTTATAATTAGTTCATTAGACCATAAAATGCAGAACTCTTAATTAAAGATGTTAAGAGAAATTATTTACTACTTATACATATGAATATATCAATAAAGAGAAATTTTTTATTCATAAATAATTTCATATAAATAACTTCATAAATTGATACAGTTTATTATAAATTGTAAAATACTTATTACTGCAAAGTATATCTAACATATAATATTTAACTCCATCAATATTTAACTCCATCAATTTGTAAGGTGTAAACTCAATACTTCTCATCAATGAATATTTGATCGAAATTTTGATTGATGATAGACCGTGAAGATTCAGAGTTTAGAGTCTTAAGATTATAAGTAAATTTTATTATTATTCATAAATAATTTATTATTATTTATAAATTATTCACTTTTATTTATAAAATTATCTGAGATCACGTCATTGGTATCATATTACTTGCTACGTATGTGAAAAAAATATATATATATATATAGTTGCAAGCACAATTGTGCATTAATCTGTGTAACAATTTGATGTGATTGGTCAAAAAATAAATTTTATTAAAAATAGTATTAATTTAAATTTTAAGTATGAATAAATCAGTATTGGTACACAGATTAGTACGCGACTTTATTTGTATATAAGAAAACTCGAAAAAAATTTATATATCTCTTCAAAGCATATAAAAGAGCTTTCGGATAATGGTTTTTCCTCCTTTACATGCATAAAGTTGCATAGATATATAAAGTTGCAAAGCATATCTATGGTACAATAATGATATAAGTGAGATAAGATAAGATAAAATAAAATTATTATTAAAAAATTATTTTAATATTTAAAAAAATTAAATTATTTATTATATTTAATATAAAAATTTTAAAAATTTATAATAATTATATAAGGCAAGAAGGGATAAAGAGGGTAAGCCCAATATAGCCCACCACGTAGCAATGCATCTGAATTCTGAGGAACCGCACACAGATCAGAACACAAAAGTATCCTTTCCTAATTAGTCGGACTTAGGAAATAGCTGTAGGGACCATCGTCCCCACGTACTACTATTACACAGAATTTCATTGAAGTGACTTTCCCAGCAAGTGTGTAACCTTCTCTGGGGTAAATCAGTAATTACGTAGCAAAACAACCCCTCCTCCTATCCTCTACTACTAATCCCACCTCGATCTCTCTCTCTCTCTCTCTCTCTCTCTGCAACAAGCGACCTGGGTCTAGCTACCTATAGAAGGAAAAACATAGCCTCAATTGCTAAAAGGGTCAGCTTTTTAGAGGAAGGACTTGGGAAAGCCTTTATCAAAGAGAAAGGAAGAAAATAAAAGAAAGAAACTTGATGTTCACGCCACCCTATAGGAATGCATGTTAAGGAACAGACTCTGCAAATGGCAACTTCAGGCTTTCGAAGATCTCAATCCTCTCCCTGATCGGTTCGACACTCTACCTTCCTTCGTGAGGTGAGACCTTCTACTGTTGAAATAATCCAAACCCACATATCCACTCCAAAAAGAGGAAGCTCCAGCTCTCTTTGCCCAATCCACTAATCTCTCTCTCACTCTCAACTCGTTGTTACTGTGCGCAGAAACAACCTGGTAGCCAGCCTGACGAAGAGACTGTTCGGCAGCAAAATGCTGGAGTACGAATGGGGCAATCCGGCCAGCACAATCATGCTTTCGGCCGAGCAAGAACCAGCCTCGGATTCGGACCAAACTCCTCAAATCTTCGACCACTACACCCAAGCATTCCACGACAACAGTTGTAACCCTCAACCCACAACCACCGCGTTCTGTCCCTTCATCCCGTCACAGAACCAAACACATCCCCAGCCCCACCACTCCCTCTTCGACCCACGGGCCTACTCAACCAGCTCGTCGCACTACCCACCTACTCAGCTTCTCACCCTCGATCCCCTACCCGTCCCCACCGGAACCAGAGGAGGAGGGTACCTGGTCGTCCCCAAGAGCGAAGAGGTCTCTCGGCCACCCTTGGACTTCGTCTCCAGACTCGGCCTCAACCTTGGTGGCCGTACGTACTTCTCCTCGGCGGAGGACGAGTTAGTGAACCGGCTCTACCCCCGGAGCAGACAGGCCGAGTCCGGTCCTACCAACTCACCCCGGTGCCAGGCCGAGGGGTGCAATGCCGATCTGAGCCACGCGAAGCACTACCACCGTCGTCACAAGGTCTGCGAGTACCACTCCAAGGCCTCAACCGTCATTGCCGCCGGGTTGACTCAGAGATTCTGCCAGCAGTGTAGCAGGTTGTGTCAATTTGACTGAATTCACCCTTTATATATATATATATATATATATTGCCATATTGCACCACCCTCGAATCACCATCATCGTCCTCTTCATAATAGCTTTTGAGCTTCCTTATTCTTCCGTCTTTTTTCTAATGCAGACTTTGTATGACGAAAATACCCCTAGGGTTTGTCTGTCTAATTAAAGCGTTAAAAAAAAAATACTTTCTATTTGACCGTGAATTGACGGAAAGACCCTCATCATGCGGTCGTATTTTCACTCGCGTCAAAACGGAAATGTACAACTAGAGCAATCATTAATCTGTCGGCCGATCCCAAAGATGGCTGAAAAGCCCACGTAAGGACGTAAATGGCCCTGGAAGTTGTGCTTCTTGCCCAATGATTGGGGCTGAAGTACATGTGGAGATCCCGAGGGCATTTCTGTCCGTAAAACTTCACTTATTCCTAATGGCAGCGACATTATCTCTTGATTTTTTAATCAGTGCATTATTCGTTAACGAATGCTTGATGACTGTTTCATGCAAATTTTCACAGATTCCACCTTCTCTCGGAGTTCGATAACGGAAAACGCAGCTGCCGGAAGAGACTGGCCGACCACAATCGTCGCCGACGGAAAATTCAGCAACAAAACCAAGAAATTCACACATCCCAACTCGGAAAGGCTCACATTAATAATTCGTCCTCTGATAAATATCTGACGAGTAAGTCTCTCATGTTCACCTGAAATTGCCTCAAATGATTCAAACCTAGACCTCTATATAACAAAAAAATGCACAAAGAAAAAATGAATTAACGTATGAATTATTTACAATTTCAAAATTAGGAAAACACCCATTATTGCAACGTTTCTTTTGTGATCGTTATATGTTCTTAAGCAATTGCTAGAATGTATGATCAGCAACTAATTCGAGGATTTGGTTTTCTTGGATTGATTTTTGTTCTTTTCCTCTCATAGGATCACCACTGGATTCCGGAGCTCACTCAATGTCGTCGGTATCAGTGACCTTGTCGCCGGCAAGAATGTCGTTGGATTGCTTCAGGCAGCGACCTTATCAAGCTACGGCTTCTTCGGCATCGTCAAGCTCGTTTTTATTCTCAAGTGGGTGACTGTGTCGAAGTGGAAGGAGGATTAGACTATCAGCAATAATACATTGATCACGGCTTGTTTAATTTGCCTTTTTTTTCTGGATTACTTTTGTTTTCCCTCTGAATTTCAGTGCTTAGTCAAGAATGGTGTTTGTAACATGGATCCTATATATATATGGAGCATCTAATTTTATATCCTCCGTCCATGGAAAATACCAGATTCTCAAGTTGTTTTTGTACTTTTCATTTTTCATCACCTAGGGAAAAGTTGATGCAGGAAACTGTAGATGAATATCTTCATTTAGATGTTAAGTTGAATTGAGATGAATTAAAATGAAAATTAAAAATTAAATAAAATATTATTAAAATATTATTTTAAATATTATTATTATTATTTTAAGATTTAAAAAATTAAATTATTTATTATATTTTATGTTAAAATTTAAAAATTATAATAATTAAATAAAATAAATTGAGATGGTTTTAGAATCCAAACTGCCCAATTTGATTGCAGATGGATGGAGTTGTTGCAGCAGGTTTTGACTTTCATTCTTTTGGGTAACTGATAACTCAAATGTAATTCAGTGTTTTGTTAATGTACGTACTGTGTATTTTCCGGCCGGGCGATGGAGAACGTAATATATATACATATATATATATATAAACGTAAAAACTTGCCATGCATGCATGCAGCAAATAATTTTTCTGGGAATAGTGAAGGAAATTGGTTGCTCAAGCCGTCCCAAAGCTGCCCCCTTTTGTAAGCTAGCTAGCTAGCACGCCGTTTAATTGCATGTACCGAACAAATTACTAGTATTATACAGAAATCAATCAGATCGATATGGCCCATAATCTAATCTACCACTACTCCTCTCTCTCTCTCTCTCTCACATTGTCGGGATCTGTGTAGAAATTAATCTTCTGGTCTCGGAAATGTAAAGATCTTGATCAAATGGTTCCATCCCTAACACACAAACTACACTGGTAATATTAGCCTCGATCGGTATTCTAATGTCTTTTCAGTACGGATGTCGATAACTTGTGGTCTGTATATTTAATTTTACCAGAAATAATACTTATTTTTCATAATCAGCCAATTTGAATGAGATAAGAGATAAGAGTCACTGTTTCAAGAAATACAAGCTAGCATTTATGACAAATTATAAATTAACTTCGGCTGACACAAAGTACAACCAAAAAATGCACAAGAACAACGTGGGTTGGAATATCTGTACTATGTTGTTCAACTTCTTTAATTTCTTCTAAACATGCTTCTGATCATTGCAAGCAAGGGTCCATTCAATTGAAAAAAAGGGGTGGGGAGCTTGATGCAGGGTTGATTTAAGTCATGAACGTACATCACTCCAAGGTGGGCATGTTCTACTGATGATCATCAATAGGTCGTAAAATTGACCATAGATATTTGCTAATAAGTCGTTGGGAAAGTACTCTCCGAAAAAAGAATGCCATAATGTTGATTGTTGACAGTAAGGTATGGATCGTAGCAATAAACATTTAATGTGTTAGCTAGCTATCATATTGAGACTCGATCCAGCTGTTGTGATGCATGCCTTTAGTACTCCTAATTACCAATCTTAATATCATAAATATTATGATTGTACCATACCGAAATTAGGGATCTTGTCCATGCAAATACCATCAAGCTCATGATTTCCTTAATAATTTTTATAATTTAAAGTAGTCAGATCATAGACAAATCGACCATGTAAACTCTACTATATTTATTACATTTCCAACAGTTAAGATTTTAGATTATCAGTTGGATGATTCTTAAGTGGTCACATGATGGCATTCTAAGATGAAGTTGTACGTACCCTTTGGCCATTGTATCATGTGGTACCGTATCAGTCGATAAAGTATGAATTAAACTGATGTTGAAATATGCAGGTGTTTGTTTTATTCTCATAGCTAGCAGCTAGTATCGATATTAAAATCACATGAAAATTATATATCATGTTTGGAGGCTGTGATCACTAAGGTTAGTTTACTTGATTAGGAAGCCTCCTTGCATCTTCGGGGAAACTTAAATTGTTGGCCATATATGATTTGATCTCATCATTTTTTTTGTTTTAACTTTGGCTTATTTGCTGTTTTTTGCTTAATTCGAAGGAAGCATGCATGCATCCGTAAGGTTTTGTTTGTTTCCCGAGAATATCGAAACTGCATAAAATAAAATAATTAAGAGAACTAGCTCGGAATCGTTAACGTGTCGTACTGGTTAGATTTTGAAATTTATCGTGATGCTGAACCAATTAATGCAAAAGTAATCGACCGTTCGTATAAGTTGCAACAATCCTCTGAAGTACTAAATTCAGAGGTCCAATAAGTGGCTGGCCGGGTTTCAGTGCCTGTCTGGATCTGTGATCACCGGCTAGCTGGTTATGGTTTTGAATAAGTACATACACACACATATATATATATATATTCTTACTATCCTATTACTACCTTTTCACTATTCAAATTTACATTTTTTTTTTTTTTTTTTGGTTCAGGTCTGCTTTCTGCCCTTCTATGATGGAGACGAGGTTTCACCTGATTCACGATGGAGATGGAAGAGAGGTATAAAAATGTTAGGGTCTGAGATTGTAATTATGAATTTTAAAAGGAAAACGAAACTTAATTGTAGGTAGATTTGAGTGATCTTAGAGGAGATGGAGTGACTCCTAGAAATGCTCCTAAAAAATTAAGGTTGTGGTTGGTTAGCCGATCAAACTCAATTTAACTCATCTCATCTAATTATTATAACTTTTTCAACTTTTAACACAAAATATAATAAATAATTCTAGTTTTTTAAATTCCAATTCAACTTTCTTAAATCTTGAAACAATATTAATATTAAAAAATAATATTTTAAACTTTCTTCTCAACTGAACCCACTATCTAAACTGGTCCTATGAGATTTGAATCTATTATAGTCGGACATAAAACTTATGATAGAAGGCACAGCAGAAGGCTAATTTTAGGTAATAAACAAGTAATACTGGGGCAATAATGATATTATAACCCATATATATATATATAATATATATGTATGTGTGTTATATAATCTTTTTATTTACATAAAAATGTATTTTATTGTAAAAAAACATAAGATGTAGTTTTCCACCTTTTGCCTCAATGTCCTGCCCTGGCCCTGCAATTAATATTGAGACCTATGAAATTTATATTTTCCCACTTTTTCGACAAAAGACCTATAAAATTTAATCGCAATAATATATCCATCAGAAAGAAGTATAATGGTGGCCGGAGACCATTTATGGCCACAAGAACTGAATTATTATAAAAATTGTACGCAATCACAGATCAATTTGACTCCTCGAAAAACCCATAACACTAAATGCTATATTTTTGTTGCTAGTACCTAATGGAAATTTTGGATCTTTCTGTTTTTTTTTTCCCTTCCCATTCAGCAAAAAAAAGTAATGGTAGGTAAAGTTATGGAATATGCAAATTTTGTGTATTATTTAAAAAAAATAGATTTATTATTAAAAATGAGTTTTTTTTTTTAATTCAATATTTAGTTTATTCAAATTTTTTCAAAATGAATATCCGCATGCATGTATGTGAGTCGGGCCAAGTCTTATCACGAAGTTTTGAGATCTTAACTCCTCTCTCTCATTACAAAATTTTGTTTTTTAAGAACGAAATTTGTTTATTTCATCCATAAAAATACTTTTCAGAGATAAAATTTATATTTCGTCTCAAAATAGAGAGAACCTTATAAATCTGTTTGAACTAATAAATATTAGTTCAAACCGAAAATTCTGGAGCAAATTAGATCGTTTCAAAAAATCGAAACCGTTCGAACTAATAAAATTTAATTCAAACATATAATTAATCTATTCGAATGCATTATAATCTGTTCGAATTAATATTAACTCGTTCGAACGGTATTATTTAATTGAAAAGATATATTATTAAAATTGTAATAATACATATTTTTTTTATTAATTTTTTATCATTTTCAAAGTAAATAAAAATTTCTATATATTATATATTATGATTTACAATGAATTAAAATATTTACGAATTTATAAATTAATTTTATGTAATTATTTTAAAAATATTTTAGTTAAATAAATATTCCTTTAAAGATTTTATCATTTTTTCAATTATCGTGAACATTAAGTATAATAAGAAGAAAATATAATTAACAATAAAGAGGCTAGCAAACACTAAAAATAAAAATCATACATTAATTATATTTCAAAAAGAGTTAGACGTTCTATACAACATCAAAAAAGTAAAATAATAACTAACAATATCTATTTATTAAGTAAATCAAAATCCTCCTGTAAAGTATGTAAGCGTCCTTCTACGTCATTAAACTTATCCATGATGGGCTGAATGAAGTCCCTGAATATAATTTGGCGGTGTTCTGCCAATATAACTCATACCTCATCTGGAGTAGCCCCAGCAGACTGTCTCTCAACAGGGGCAGTAGCAGTAGAAGCTGGATCAGTAGGTGGAGGCTGATTCTGTACTGCATGAGTCTTCGGCAAGTGACCCCTACTCTTGCTGAATGTGATCTTGTTAACGGACCCCATATGTGGTGTCCTTCGCTCAGTCGAAGTCACTTGATCCCCCGATTAAAGTAGGAGGTTAGATATTAGCAGTGCAAATGGTAGACTACCTCCACCCGAATAGCGTGACTCTGATCGAATGCGGAGGAAGAAATATAATGCCAGATCAATCGGCTCCCCCTGTGCTAACCGTAACAAAAATCTGGCCCGCTTGATCTCGAAATCAGATTAAACATTCTGAAAAATGCTATATAATCAGCCTATCGGATCACTTTACTGCCATCATGTGAAGAAGCCGAAGGCTCTCGCACAATGTCACAAAACTGATCGTCTGTGAGACCATCATCAGGTACCTCAACGCGGTTCTCACTATCATCCGAGCCAGCATCCAACTCTGCGGTCTGTACATTCAGTGCTGGCAATGAGGATGCGACTGGTGTCTCCTCTCCAGATGGTGCAGTCGCTACTCTCTCTGGTGCTTGTGCTGCAAGATATGCCCAGGGCTCCTGCCACAGATCAAGAAACTTAGCAATAACGCGAGGAAAGAAGATAATACTCACTCCTCAGACTACTAAATTGTAACATAGGGCATCACCAAATTGCTCTCCCATGGCACGGTAAAACTCACCGACCATCTCAGGATATGTTGCGCCCCTCTGTCGATAGATCGGGGTCCATCCACGATTAGTGATGATGTCATGTATGCTCCATCCCTCCCAAGTGAGATCACGGAAGTCATTCAGAAGGATCTCCCGCTCAACTAGTATAGGCCGCACGGCAGGCTAAGAAGGAGCTCCTTCGCTACTTTGGCCTGTCTGGGGTTGGGAACGTTTTCTTCCGCTGCTACTTGCCATTAGTATACTGTTGATCTATAAAATAATTATGTAATTTAATTAAAGTGAATTAGAGGACATAAATGTTGTGCTGCAGTGTTTGGCAAGCCTTTATTCAAATGGATTCAAATTCGTTCGAATAAGGGCTGCCAAATATCATGTTTAGTTTGAATGATTAAAATTCAATTCGAATGGCCTAAATTTTCATTCGAATGAAATAAAAGTCCATTCGAATGAAATTTAACATCATTCAAATGACCATAAAATTAATTTGAATGACCCATAAAACATCTATATGAATGAGCAAGAAGTCCATTCGAATGAACTTTTTTTCCATTCAAATGAGCATAAATTCCATTCGAATGGAAATAAATTTCATTCAAATAGAATTTACGCTCATTCGAACGGGACTGAGCCAAATAGACATGGCTGAGTCAACTCAGTCCCGAATCTACAAATCCAAAATATTCAATGTACCAAGATTTTAATTGGTAGAAATGATTGAGGAGTAAAGCCCCATCATTTCTACCGATTACTTTTGTATCATTTAACCCCAAAATAACAAAATGGGGTCGGATTGATTCAAAATCCGAACCCCCCAAAACCAATGATTTAATCGGTAAAATATTTAAGGAATTTAACCCATACCTCTTGTTGTAGGGGATTTGAGGACTTGGTCGGAGTTTGCGGCGGCATTGGGCTTGCGAACGGCGGAGGATTCGATTGGACGGTTCAAATAAGAGGATGCACGAATGGCCGAAGAAGAAACTGTATCGCGGCTTATATAACGTAAATTCGTTCGAACGGAAAGGGTATCATTTCGAGCTGAAAGGATATATGATCGAATGAATTATGTATGTAATAATTCATAAATAATTTGATATATATATATATATATATATAAGTACAAGAGGTAAAACAATATATACTAGTATTAGTACTAATACTTAAATTATGCATTAGATGAGTATAAAATAGTCTCAAGTAAAGCATTGCATTAAATATAAGTATAAAATACATATATCTAATATATTTAGTTTGTGTATTAGTAATTAATAAACCAAGTACTTAGAATATATTAGAAAGTATTATTGTACTATTAGTTTTCAAATATTTATGCTATATATCTATACTATAATAGATAGTATTATACGATTAGTGATACTTAGTATTATATTTATAGTGATACTAATTATAAGTATAACACTATTAGTGATACTAAATAAAATATTATATTATTAGTAATACATAATATTATAGATTGATAAGAAACTTAGTATTATGCTATTAGTGACACTTAGTATTATATAGTGTATTGTATTATATTATATACTAATAATAGTATTTGGTGTATATTTATATATTTCTATTATTATCTGTTTGAACGCATATAAAACTATTTGCATAGATATAAAGTTTGTTTGAACGAAGTTTTTTTATTTGGAGGGAAAATTCGGGCCAAATTATCAGTATATGCTGGAGAATATTCCTTTTTTTCGTTCGAACTATAATATTATTAATTCGAACGGGAAAATATTGTGGGAAAAATTTGCAGTTTTTTTATTTTCGCGTTCGAACTTAAAAAAAATCTGTTCGAACGTAAATTCATATATTATTAACCCGATCATTTCACTTCATTTTCACTCGGATTGAAGTTTGAGAAAAGGAGAGAGAGCGTGGTAGAGGCTATTAGACAGTGTTGTGGAGAGAGAGAGCTTCAAAGAAGTAAGAGAGATGAAAGAAGGATAAGAGACAAATGGTTTTTTTGTTATTTTTCATTCCGATTTTCGTTTACAAGTACAATTTCATTTGTTGCATTTATTTGTTGGGATAAAACAACTATTTAATGTGTTTTATGCATATATAGGTATTATGGATTGATATTTTTATTGGATTGCAAAAATTAGAGGTAAGTTTTTATAGTTTTCTAAATTATTTAATAATCATATTTAGAGATAATCATATAATTTTCAATGTATTGTATTGAAATATGCTATCATGTATGTGATAATTGTGTTTTGTGGTTCAGTTTTTTGCTCTTTTTGGTGACTGATTTCTGGTTTTGTCTCATTCGAACACTCTAAATATCGTTCGAATTGAATGTAATCAGTTAGAACGAAATCAAATTATGGCTTTATTATATTCGAACATATTGAGTGTTTGTTCGAACAGTATCAATTAGATGATAGTTATAATGTAATTATAAAATGTAATTATAATATATAATTGTAAATATTCAAGTACTGTATTGTAATATTCGAAAACTTAAAATATAATTATAAAATATTTAATAAAAGAAGTTTAATGTATGAGTGAAAATATTTAATAGATTAATACTAAAAAAAAAACATAAAATATTAGTTATAAAAAATTATAATTAAATATTTGAAAATATTTAAGTACTCTAATTAAGATGATTAATACTCTAAATATTCTTATTGTACTTAATTAAAGAATTATAATGTATAATTAATTCTATTTAGGTACTCTAATTAATAGATTAATACTTAAATTATAATTATAAAATATAAGTTATAAAAAATTATAATTAAATATTTGAAAATATTTAAGTACTCTAATTAAGATGATTAATACTCTAAATATTCTTATTGTACTTAATTAAAGAATTATAATGTATAATTAATTATATTGAAGTATTCTAATTAAATAGATTAATACTTAAATTATAATTATAAAATATAAGTTATAAAAAATTATAATTAAATATTTGAAAATATTTAAGTACTCTAATTAAGATGATTAACATGACGGAATCTTTAAGTAAAAAATTATAAGTACTTAAATATATTTAAGGGCCCATCATGTATACTTGTAATGTAATCTTGTAATGTATTTGTGATGTATACTTGTTATATTTATTACTGAGCGGTTGGATTTTCTAATTATTTTACATGCAGTTAAACTTTAGACCCGTTCGAGAGTTGTGGCCAAATATTCTCGTAAAGAATGTTTGGGTACAACTCTTGAATTGTCCAAAGTGGACAGTTTGGGATTTTATCATCTATATGGCATATATATTCAGTTAAAACTCATGTATTAGTCAATTAAACTTTTGGTTTAGCATTTTCTTATATTTTTCGAGTATGTAGTTCATAAGTTTCTCAGCCCATGAATAGGGTAGATAACTTACCGTGACCAGCATACTTGAAGAATTATAGGGAAATGCTGTCAAAACTTTTACTAACATACGAGTTTTTGACTGAGTATATATGCGATATAGATGATAGTCTCTCGAATGGTATAGGACGGCCAACTACCTTAAAAATAGATGGTATCCAATTATTGTAATAGTTTATTGATAGTACTTATCCCATGAATTAGATTTTTTATAGATGGATAAGAGTTGAATGTTGTTAAGAGATAGACTTAGTCGAGAATATAAGCAATATACACAAGGGGTGGAGTCTTTCTTAGAATTTGCTTGTGGGAGTATTGATAGTCGAGGATTTATAAGATGCCCATGTAAGAAGTGCAAAATCCTTAGTTCATATAATATGATGGCTGTGGAGGATCATTTATTCGTAAATGAGTTTGATCCAAAATATTCAAATTGGGTTTTACATGGCGAACCATTTCCTAAGAGAGTTCGATTTGGCAGTAATCTCAATCAGATGGATGAATGTAATGAGATCGGCACGGACGACATAAATGATGATGTTTCTGATGATAGTTATGATAATAGAAAAGATATGACTGAAATGATAGGGGATCTTGGCGCAGGCATATTTGGTGCCAGGGATGGAGAAGGAACATCTGCACAATCATTTGAGAGAAATGAAGAATTTGGATTACTGTGGGAGGATGCACAACGAGAATTGTACTCAGGGTGCACCCGTCATAGCAAGTTGTCATTCACAGAATCACAATCAGGCTGCTCCATATTAAGTCTATTTGTCGTATTTCTACAAAGGCCATCAATATGTTGCTTGAATTATTTAAAGAGGCTCTCCCACAAGATAACGTAATACCTCAAAATTTTTATGAAGTGAAGAAATTGAAGCGAGATTTAGAATTTCATTATAATATCATCCACGCATGTAAAAATGATTGTATTCTCTTCTGGAAGCAATATGCAAAATTTGATTCATGTTCGGTGTGTCATGAGTCAAGATGGACATCAGATAAGCGTATGTACCCCATAAAATTTTCAAACAGATATTTGTGTTGGTATAATTCTTATAAAAAGATTCTCCCATTTGTTTGAATAATGATTTATTATAATTTCAAACAGATATGTCTCCAAAATATGAAAGAACACGTGAGCCATCCCCACCACCTACTAACTCCCCGTGTGATTTACCTGTCAACAATGGTAGGCCAACATCACCAGAACCAGAAAAAGGTATTTTATCATTGTATATCTTTTAAATAAAATAATTTAATTAAAATATATGATTTAATTTTTGTATATATAGCTATTGTAAATCAACGTCGTGTTAGAGGCATTACGAGGGGTGTCGGCATAGAGAAAGTAAGGAAAGTTGGTAAAATTAAAGTTGAAATATCTGATGACACACCGGTGGCTTTGGGGATTCAGCAGCTTGGCTTACTTCTTATGTTGGTACACTTACTCGCACATATGCATCAATGGCTACATCCTCCTGGGTTAAAGTTAACCAAGATGTGAAAGATCACATCAAAAATCGTTGCCTGATAATAAGTTACTCTAGAGAACATTTGTATTTAAATAACTTTTGAAATTATACTAATTGCTTCTAATTTTTTGAAAGATGAGTTTGAACTAAATTTTAGCCGACGAGAGGATCGACTAACGATTGAAAAACTGATGTCAAATGCATTCCGGAGGTACAAAGGTCGATGTCATGCATACTATCAGAAGTTCAGTATTACGATAGAGGCGCGTCAAAATTCATTCCAAGCAATGCCACCAAACGAATGAGAGAAAGTTTGTGATATGTTTGAAGATTCTACTTATCAGGTAATTTCGCTGCTGTCTTTTTTTAATATGATAGATATATTAAACATAAAATTATAATAATTTTTTTTAGCAATGGAGTATGGTGAACAAAGCAAATAGATCAAATTTAACGATACACATCATGCGGGTTCTCGATCTTTTCATCACTTGTCAAAAAAATGGTTAGTTATTTTAGTCTCCATTAAATATTAATACATACACTTTTCTAGTTTAAATTCTGATATTAATTTTCATTTTGCAGCAAGAAGAAAATCCTGTTGATTATGATCTGACCTAATTCTATGTTAAAGTACTAAAAATCGTGATGGTATTTGGAACAATCCTGAAGCAGAGGCAAATTATGTAAATTTAAGTTTATTTAATTTCATTGTCTAAATATATTTTTGTTACCTATACTAATTTTAATGTTTTTTTTTAGGACAAGATGAAATCTCTTATAGACACTGCTGCAGATCCATCTGATGAACCATCTGTCAACAATGCTCAAATCTTTTCTCAAGTTCTTGAATCATGTTTTGGATATTTGAGGGGCTTAGGACGTTGCGTGAAGGCATCTTCAACATCGTTATCCTCTTCTTAAACCAGATTAAATGACGACTAGACTAAGAAGTTAGAGGAAGCTACACTTGAGATAAAACGATTGAGGTCGATCGAAGGAAAAAGAATTACTAACTCGATTAGATCGAGCAGCAAATTTAAATGTAAGATTAGAAGAGAGGCTACAATTAAATGACCAAAAAATATTTAAACAATTCTAGTCAATGATGTCTCAAAACCCTATTCCACCAGTACCATCACAATCATAGTTCATTTAATTTTTTTAATTACCTTTATTTATGATGTTGTAAATATTTGAACAATTGATGTATGTAGATTACAATTTGTATTAATATGTTCTTTTTAATTAAATTTTATTTTATTTGATCAATACCGTTTGAACTTTAAATAATTTGTTCGAATGGTAAATTACTATTTATGCATACATTCGAACAAAAACATATCCATTTGAACATAAAAAACCCATTTGAACGTATCGAAAAATATAATCAGTGCCTTTGTTCGAACAATTAAATACTCATTCGAATAACGATATTTTTCAAAACTTCGTTCGAACAAAATATTTCCGTAAATATATTGTATGTTCAAACAGTTAAAATTTCTCTTCGAACAAAAGTCATTTCAAAATGTGTTGTTTGAACGGATTCGGTCAAAGATGGTTGTTGGTTCGAATTAACATTTCCTGTTGTTCGAACAATAATTTTTCCATTCAAACTTCATTCTGAAATGAAATTTTTTTGTCTAAAAAAAAATTTCCATTTGAACAGTTTCGGCTGATTCCGCCCAATTTCGTCCCTAAAAGTACTTTTTGGAGATGAAATTCAATTTTTATCTCCAAAAACCTTCTGAGACAATCTTTCTGAGATAAAATAGAGACAAAAAATTTTCGTTTCCAAAAACTTCTAGGGACGAAATTCTGATTTTTTAAGACAAATTTTCCAATTCTCTTGTAGTGTCTTCATCTATGCAAATTGTTAAAGAAGACAAATATTGTTTGAGAATACAACTGTTTTAAAATTATTTTATTATTATTTATAAACAATTTATTTCATTACTGTTATTAACAAATTATTCATTAAATACATTCAAACGGAACTTAACTGTAGCATTGTTCATAACACGAGCATACTTTTCATAAGACCCCGGCCTTGCACGTGGAGCAAGCTAGGGTTTATTTGTATTAGCCATTAGCTAGGGTTGATGCGTGGGGCTCCATCAGGTTATGGATCACTGATCATCATATCATGGTGCTGCAGTTTTAAGCTGTGCACATGAGCACGTGATTTACAAAAATGAATAAGTCTTCGGAGCATCCACTGTTTGGGAGAAACCAGTGCACTCATGACGTGTGGACCGGATTCACTAAACACTGAACCGGTTTCCTCACCTACTCTGAAATCGTGTACCCCCCACTCATCTCCCATACTCTGGAAGCCCTAAGAGCCCTTCGTGCCCCTCGAGCCCCGTGCCCTTCGTCCGTTCGTCTTCTTCGAAGGCCATCGGACTGGACTCCGATACTCATCTCCCATACTCTCTCAGCCCTTCGTGCCCTTCGTGCCCCTCAAGCCCTTCGTTCGTTCGTCCGTTCTTCTTCTTCGAAGGCCATCGGACTGGACTCTCACCCCCCACGCAACTCCCACTCTCTATAACCTGCCCTCCCAAAGAGAAGACGATTTTTCATCCATTCCGCAGTGTCTAACTCATCTGGGCATTGAAGCCCATCACGGCATCCCTCAGTCCCAAAGGTCGGTCCATTCAAACGTAGGACACGAACCATCCCTCAGTACACCGAACCCCTTATTTGCTCAGTCCACCGAACCCCTTATTCCCTCAATCCCGAAGCCCTCAGTCCACCGAACCCCTTATTCCCGGATTCCCGAAGCCGTCAATCCCGAAGCCCTAATAGCACCGAGGCAAAGAGATATGCGTGAGGGAGTTTCTGATTCTAGGGTTTAAATTTGTTTAATTGTTTTATGGATTGTGGTGATTTGTTTAAATTTCTTGTGTTATAGCTACGGTTCTACATTATGGTGATTTGTTTCAATTTCCTGTGTTATATGGTTCTGCGCTTTGCTATGGTGATTTATTTCAATTTCCTATGTTATAGCTATGGTTCTGCGCTTTGCTATGGTGATTTGTTTCAATTTCCTGTGTTATAGCTATGGTTCTGCGCTTTGCTATGGTGATTTGTTTCAATTTCCTGTGTTATAGCTATGGTTCTGTGTAAATTCCTATGGTGATTTGTTTAGTGAATCTTTGGATTAAAGCTATGGTTCTGCGTTATGGTGTTCCAAGTTGCATCCTGATTATTTATTCCAAGTTGCATTGTGATTATTTATTCCAATTTGCATTCTACATGCCACAGTTAGTTGAAGTTAAATTGTTGTATGGTGCACTGATCCCTCAGAACAATATTACCTATGCATGAAGTTAAAGTGTTGATATGGAAATGATTGTAATGTAAAGTTGAGAAAAACAGGGGATACTAATCTGAAGTTCGAGTTGTTTCCTGTTTACTAATCTTTGTTAGTAAATTCCTGCATTTACTAATCTGTTTTAGTACTAATCTATGCTAGTAAATTCCTGTTTTTAGTAAGCTGTTTTAGTACTAATCTGTGTTAGTATACAATATGTATACAATAAAGCTGTTAGTTCCCTGAAAATTGAAATATACTAATCTGTGTTAGTATATTTCTATTTTTACTAACACAGATTTAGTACTAATTTGTGTTAGTAAATTCCTATTTTTACTAGACTGTTTTAGTAGTAATCCGTGTTAGTAAATTCCTGTTTTTACTAATCTTTTGTAGTACTAATCTGTTTTAGTACTAATTGTGTTATTAAATTCCCGTTTCAGTAACTTCATGTTTATACTAATCTGAACTTCTGTGCAGTGTCTTTTTAACCAGGCATGGCTTCTACACAATCATCATCGTCTGTAGTTGATGAATTTGTGTTGGAAACACCAAGTTGTTGGTGTGGTTTGAAAGCACCCCTAAAGACATCGCACACTACGAAAAATCCGGGAAGGAAATTTTTCGCCTACCCAAATTATAAGACGGTAAAGCAAGTTATTTAATCTTAATTAGTATAGTGAGTTTCATTTTAATTAAATGTTCTTATTGTGTGCAGCTTGAAACTAGGAAATGTGAATTTTTCATTTGGACAGATATATTTCACCTGGTAGAGGAGAACATTCGTAGAAGAGAGAGTCAAGTTTGGAATATGTTGGATGACGTATTGGTGCGCGAGAAAGAGGATCGTAAAAAGGAAGATAAAGTTCGTAAAAAGGAAGATAAAGTGCGAAAGGGAGAGACAAGGCTTCGTAGGGAAAATCATAAATTATTATATTTGAATTGGATTGTGATTTTTGTAATTATTTGGGCTTGGTTTGGATAGTTTGGTAACTCTAATACCAAACTGACTTTTTGTGTCCATGTAACTGTTGGTAGAGTGTAGTGTGGAAGTCCAACTTACCAAACTGACTTTTTGTTAGAATGTAACTGTTGGTAGAGTGTAGTGTGGAAGTCCAACTTACTGTGATGTGCAGAAAACATCTTGGACCTGTCTCTGGAAGTATAACAGCAGTGTAAATTGCAAGCTGTATAAATATCAAAATTCCTGTTTTCCTATTACCAGTATTGAGACTACAAACCGTACTGTTGTTGGTAGAATGTAAATAAAATTCCAGCAGACTTGATTTTACATTCCAAGAGGTATCTTTACCAAAAAATTACAATTACAAAACTTGATGCAAATAAGCATTGAAATAAACAGCCAGCCTACAATTGCCATTCAAGTGTTCAAAAAATATACCCCATGTAATTACATATCAACTGTCCACGAGTTATTTTTACCAAAAAATAATAATTACAAACCCCATATTGAATGCTGAATCCTACAGCCTTTACAAGTCAGGTGTACATATTATGCATTTGTATACAATTACGTCTTCATCAAAAGGAAGTGGCAGTCCATGTGCAAGAATTCAAAGTCATTAACTAGTGCAGTAATTGCTCCAGATATCACCCCTGAAACTATAAATGCATCACGTTAGACACAATTCAGCTGCAGGAAAATTACAACATTTTTTATCACCCCTGAAACTATAAATGCATCAAAAGAATTAAAATGCTACGAACTATAAATAAGGTATCTTTATCCACGACATACACATGCAAATTACGTACAAGCATCTCTAACTTGATGCAATAGCTCTAACCTCATTAGACGGCTAGGTTGATTGTGTGAGAATGCTGCTTTGCGTTCCAACACAAACTCCATCATCAACTTGGGGTAGGGGTGGGCAGCGGGGCCCCGCACCCCGCTACCCCGCCCCCGTTCGCCCCGCCCCCGCACAACGGGGCGGGGTACACCGCCCCGCATGGGCCGGGGCGGGGGCCCCCGCCCCGCATCTAGTCCCCCTAGCGGGGGCAGGGGGTGGGGAGGGCCCAACCCCGCCCCGCCCTCACCTATATATATTATATATATATATATAAACATAAATATTTATATATACAAAAACATAAATATATGTTTATATATATAAATATATATTTATATTTTACAAATTGTGTATATATAAATATATATTATAATTTGTTAGACTTGTTCACAAATTATGCATTAGTAAATTTAAAAACTATATAGTTTAAAAACTACTACACTACAACTTACACAAAATATGCATTAGTAAATTTAAAAATTACATCATTTTTAAATTATAGTCATATTTACAAAATTTAAATTTATAATTTAGATCTAAAAATATATTTTTTATCACTTTTAGATCTAGAAATAATTTTTTAAAATAATAAAATATAGTTAATATTTTAAGTGAAAATAAGGCGGGGCGGATTGGGACCCAATCCGCCCCGCACCCCGCCTAGCGGGGCGGGGTACCCCGCCCCGGGGATGCGGGGGCAGGTGGCGGGGAGGAAAATCCCACCCCCGCATGATGCGGGGCGGGGTGCGGGGAGGGGGCTACCCCGCACCGTATGGTGCGGGTAGCACCCCTAACTTGGGGTTCTTGAGATCTCGTATTGTCTTCCAATTGTGTTGCATCTGCATCCCCCAAAATTTTCCTGCATGTCTATGTTCGAAAACCAAAGTGAGCATATAGAATAATCAGAATATTCGAAAACCCAATTAGGCATGAGACAAATTTATTAATTACCGGTTTTTTCCTCTTTGTTGCCAACTTTTCCACAGGTGGAACCTTCCTCTTACTTGGGGGTCTCCCTTTCCCTCGGACCACAATGGGGCTTAATATTTTCTTACCCTTCTCCAAGACCATCTTTGGTTGTGCCTTCGTTTGCTCGCATGTCGACTCTAGTGTTGAACCTTCATATTTTGTCTCAAAGTCATTAACAACACGCAGGAATGCACTGACTTTTTCATTATCTGAGGAAATTTTGGTTGCCAATTGCGAACATCTTTTAACCACAAGCTCATAATTCTTGGCATCTGATCTGTCCCGCTGGTCATCGTAACTACTTCTAAGTAAGGTGTATCTCCTCTTAATGTCTTTTCTTCAGCGATCCAATACATATACGTCAGGCAACACGTTAATTCTCTTCAACTGACAAACTCTAAGTGCATGCCTAGCTACATAGAATCCCTCTCGTCTCAAACAGTGCACATGAGCATTTTACCTCCACCTCCTCCTCGTTATAGTAAACAGAGTATTGGACTGGTTTAATGTGGTCATCAATGGATATTTCATCCAAGACATCATATTTTAAAATGCACCCGTGTGTGCTTACCAACCAACAATTGCAACACATTAGGTCCAGCAACTCTCCTTGGACCTCTTTGAACTTTGCATTCATATATAAGTTTTGAAATTGCTTCTCGATGTTAAAATGAGACAAGCAGGGAATAGTTTGGTTGGTAGAATTGAAATCCGCAATTGTCTCTACCTCGACCTTCTTTCTAAGGGCGTTATCAAACTGGTCCACAAATTCTTTCAACGTTGTTCCAGCATGGACATAGCCGTCGAAAAAAGCATTCATGCTTTCAGACCGTTGGGTCGTGCTCATACCAGCCCAAAATACACTCTTCAAGTAAGCTAGAACCCAAGAAGACCTTTCCTCATATAACGAATGAAGCCATTTATTGCTGACCAAATCATAGTTCGCAAGTAGTTGAGCCCAATTTTCCTCAAATTCTGTAGTGGTCTGTGAGTCATATAATGCAGTTTGAATGTCAGTCTTCAACCCCGCATTAAATTTGGCATGAGACCCTAACTTCTCTGAAAGTTTGCGCATAATATGCCATAAACAATATCTATGTCTAATTTGGGGGAATACACATGCAATAGCATTCTTCATTGCCCGATCTTGGTCGGTTATGATAGCTTTGGGTGCCTTATCATTCATGCAACTTAACCACATTTGAAACAACCAGATAAAAGTATTTGTGTCCTCATTTGAAAGCAACCCCGCTCCTAATAATATGGACTGCCCATGATGGTTAACACCAACGAATGGGGCAAACGGCATCCCGTACCTATTTGTTAGGTACATTGTATCAAAAGTTAAAACGTTGCCAAAATATTCATAGGCCGCTCGACTCCGAGCATCAGCCCAAAACACGTTCCGTAACCTTCCATCATCATCCACATCCATATTAGAGACAAAACCGTCATTCTGATCTCTCATTCTTTGAAAATACTGATTAAGGGGGTCGCCACCTCCTTTGCCCAACCTCAAATGTTGCGCCTTATCAATAAAATTCCGACAATCTTTCTCTTGAAATTGAAGATTGTCAAAACCCCCCGCATCAACGACAAGTGAATAGTAATTTTTGCTCATTCGTATACCAGCTCTATCATTAAGCTCGAGAATCCTCTGATTGTATTCATCAAGACACTTGTGAGATCGCAAAAGTCTTGTCTTCTTGGGGCTCACAGTGATGTGGTTGTGCGCATTTATAACAGTGATGAATACCCATTTCTCATTCTTATTCAAGGTCACATTTACCCTCGCCTTACAATCTGTTTTGGTTGTTGGCCGTGGCCTCGAGATATTGTTACCCTTAGGTTGGTACTTCCCGCCACGGGAACAACCAAATGTCACGTACACCGGTCTCCCTTCATCATCTCTCCTAGTCCTAAATGACCGTACACCAAAACCCTCTTGCTTGGCATATTGCTTGTAGTAGGTCTTAACCTCTTTCGCACTGGGGAATTCCATACCCGACCTTGGTGCTTCAACTCGTACCTCATCATCCGAAACAACAGTGGTACCCTCTAAATCTTCTTCTTCATCTATATCTTCATTTATGTCGAAGAGCATTTTTAAAAAAAATAAACAAATGGAGCGATTAGTAGTGATTAGTATCGTTTTGAAAATAGCGGAAAATCTAAGCAAACAAAACTCTAATACCATCGGCGTCATGCAAACTTTCATCAGTCATCATGAATGGACTTCCAACATTTTGTTCATATTCTGCA
Source organism: Carya illinoinensis (assembly GCF_018687715.1). Classification (NCBI taxonomy): domain Eukaryota; kingdom Viridiplantae; phylum Streptophyta; class Magnoliopsida; order Fagales; family Juglandaceae; genus Carya; species Carya illinoinensis. Next base: position 3,046,690 of record NC_056765.1, read on the forward strand.
CTAGTACGCACATTCGACACCGACGGCGCTTCTTGACTCAGGTGGTCTAGATTACTCGGTGGCAGGGAATGTATATATGGTGGCATCTGCTCAAAGAAACACATTGTTAGGCAAAAGACTCTAAACTTTATAAAATGTAGATGTAAGGAATTTAAAAATTCAAATAAACGAACCTGAAATGAATCATCAAATGGATTAAACTCTACCAGATTGTGTGACGTAGGGTATGACATCTTTACATACAGTAGAAGTAGACCCCAGCTACCTATCATAAAGCAAGAAAATTTGTTAAAAAAAAATCCATTCCCATTCACTCAAGAAAAGACCAAAAAATACCCACAAACTTAATCAAGAAAAGACAAAAAAAACATGTATGGCCCATCTGAACTTTCATTTCCTTCATCTCTCTCTCTTTCTCTTTCTCACACACACACACATTTTGATGTATGGCCCGTTAATATATATATATATATATATAAAATTATATATATATAAATAATAAGCACTTTTTGATGGGATAGGCTACCTGAAGCCAAATAACTATATAAGATGCCTTTAATTACAAAACTGTGCATTATCATCTGTTTAGTGAGCATATTATTATAAAAAAGTTCAAGTTCTCTTGTAGAGAGTTCTCAAAATAAAGGGTTCCTTGTGGGTGGAACCCAAGAATACTTAATCTGTCCTTATTAAAGCACACATTTTTCCCAACTTAAAATGTGTTTGATTCATTTTATTTACTCTTGAACATTAATCTGTTGTGAAAACTTACAAACTTATGGTGTAAATAAATCTGAAGTAAAGAATATTGGATGCAGAACCAAATATTTTTCCCTTGCGGGACATATTAAATCCGTTGCATGTGTGAATGCCATATAAGGGAAGACACCACACCACAAATCAAGCAAATCAAGATCAAGCTCACAAGACCTGATTTAAGGCTGAAAATGTGCATGTAACAGCAGCCAAATACTCTGTATCAGCTACACATTTATCGACTAAATGCTTAGTAATTCTTATTCAAGTTTAGCATTCCAGCTTAAAATAAAATTTGAGTTAAACTCTACTTCTTAAAATAGAATATGTACACTTGTATATATTTTGATAAAATGTTTATACAATAAGTGTGGTGTTTTTCACTCGACATAAATAAGAAATTTCATCATAGTGTTTTTCACTCGACAGGAAGTTGAACTCTATGTTCATATTTTATTTAACATTCATTTTTAAAACTTCATCATGCCATTCATTTATGCCAGAGAGTTTCCTTATTTTTTGCAGGGTTTCATTACATCTACCCATTGAATAAAGTTCAGGAAGTGATCTTCAGGGGCCCAACAGAGAAATCCAACAACAGGCCATCATGTAATGTGAGTGCTGCAGAAATCCATTGCCCGTATACCAGCTAAAATGCAGTCAGTATACCCGTGCGGAAACAGCAAGGAAACAGCACACTAAAGCTAAAAAATAAACAAAATCGGCACCTTTCCATCAACAACAAGTTCAGAAAAGAAAAAAAAATTTCTCCATGCCCTAAATCCCGGAACATCCATCCCATTAAACCCTAGATTGACCTATCTCAGTACACAAGAACAAAGCTCTATATGGAAGAAAAAATGGACCTTAGACTCTTAACTAACGGCGAGAGCAGGGGCACCGGCGAAACCTTCCTCCACCATTCTGCACTGTCGCTGGATGCACAGAATTAATAATCTATTCAACAAGCTTGCAGGGACCAGAGGCGTTGGCCAGACGGACGATCGTCGTTCGGTGGCGCTGATGAGAGAGCCGGCGTCGACTGGTGGAGCTGGGTACATCGGACCTGGCGCAGGTTACTGTCGAGGGAGGAGGCAAGCAATTTCGCAGGGTGATTTCGAATGTCAACAAATAGACTTTCAAAACCCATCAAAATGCACGTTTTGGGCATTTTCTAAATTTAAAAAAAAAAAAAAAAAAAAAAAAAAAAAAAAAAAAAAAAAAAAAAGAAAGATTTGCTACAGTAGCATCCACGTAGTGAGTGCACTGCTACAGTAGATGCTCCGTAGAACTACTCTACAAAAATAGTGTTCCCGGTTTGTTGACAATCAAAGTATAACTCTCGTACAACTATAATTGAAATAAAATATTAATTAAAATTTTTTATAACTATTTTATAATTTTATAAAATTAAAATTTATTTTTAATGAAGTAGCATATTATATAACAATTCTTTTGAATAATTATAAAATCAGTTGTAAAAAAAAAATAAAAACCTATATATAAAAGAGTTGCAAACCCATGCTATGAAATTTTGAGATAGATTGATCAGGTTTTTATTTTTTAAAGATCGTTATGTTAATTTCTCATTTATTTTGAGACATTATTTCCCAAAAATAAAAAATTAAAACCAAAGCCAATGACAGTACGCAGAATCCCAACATATCTAAAATTAATGAAATGGAAACATCTTTTTTTTTTAAGGAAAATTGTCATCGTTCATTAATTAGAAAAATTTACATCCATGACTGGATATATTTTGGGGTGTTCCCGTATCAAACTTATCATCATAAATCAAAATAATGTATTTAGAGCCCTACTAATATATTATTTCCTATGGGAAACATTTTAATTAGTATAACCTATAGATCATCAAAGGAAACAGTTATTTATCAACTACTATAACCTATAGATAAATGACTATTAATATGCAGATTGAACAAAGACATAAAGCCAAATATATAGTTATGTGAAATTTTTTGAGGAGAAAAATTAATTAACATAAAGGAAAAGGAAAATAGAATATCTTAATTAATTAATATGTACATTGTAGTGTACAAAAACAAGAGAAATTAACAAGATCATGATCAGGGACAACATACGTACAGTACTATTAATTGCAGAAGAGTCTCGGTTGGACTAGGAAGGAAAATTCTTTTTATCATCCTCACACTTTACACATCACACTTCTTTTAATTTTTTTTTATTTTTTTATAATAAATATGTAGTGTGTAAATGATAAATAGAATAATTTAATTAGTTTAATAAGAATAAAATGAAATAAAAAATAAAAAAAATAAAAAATATTATTTTAATATATAAAGTGTGTGGTGTGGGATGATATGTAACATTTCTCGACTATGAATATTATTAATAGGGCACTTCTAGAGCAACGCTAGGCTAAATTAAATAAAAATTTTTGTTTTTTTTTCACATTATTTTTTAATACTTTTAAATATTTAAAAAAATAAAACATTAATAATAATATTAAATAACATTTTCTTAATCACTAAAAAAAGAAAAAAAAAAAAGAGAAGCGATAGCTCCCAGCGGAATCCCTAACTTTATTCTTATTAATACTCCCTACACGCCATGCATAAAGATGATGATGTGATAATTGATACGAAAGGAGTACTTATTATAAGTTTAGAGAGGTTAAAGAAATAATTAATCTTTAATTTCAGCATCATATTATATATATATATATATATTAATGATCATTATAAATTTAAGCACAGTAATTAGCTAATTACGTTGGAGATTTTAGGGTACTTTCTCATGAGTTTGATCTAATTTTAAGTCATTAACCATATTATGTTTTGGAAACGATCGAACCTTTCTGGAATCTTTTGAGTCAACACTCAAGCGCTGATTCATGAGATTGAGATTTTTTTCTTTCAAAAAAGAAAACGTACTTATATATATATATATATATATATATTTATCAAATTCGGTAGATTTCGTAGTTATACATACATATTGTACGTATGTGTACACAACACAAAGACTGACATTACAAGAAAAACTAATATTTAATTATTATATATATGTGATATTGAAGAATAAATTTATTTTAATAAAAAATAATTATTTTTATAATAAATAACTGATGATAAATAAACGTTTTTCTTTCTTAATATACCGTGAGCGTGAGCAATTTGCCATCGTGGAGTAGTGAGACTGGCTATGAGTCTTTAATGCATGTGAGCGGTGTACGTACGTACGATCCCAAACTCAAAGCCTAATTTCGACCATTAGAAACAAGAGGAAATAGCTAATTGAGTCCTGCAACAATGATCCGATACGTAGAAGTGGGATCTCATATTTTCGAATTGGTTAAAATTTTTGGGGATCACAAAGCTCACTCATTTTTGGGTCATGCAATTGCAGCATGCATCCGATCCATCCACTCGGTGAAAGAAACCTTTGTCTTTGCCGATTCTTTGCGACTTTAAGGAGCCCTTTCACATGATGGCCGTTTTCTTCATATATAGTCTTGATGCAATCTGGTATGTGTCTTTTACTTGTCAAGTGTTCGGAAGATAACATAAAAGATCACCAAGGAAGAGATATATACTGAGTAACTTTTAATTCCTGGAAAAAGATCATGCACGAGTATACTTTGTACGTAGTGCCTGATGATCAGGTAGTATCAGAAAGCAAATGTAGAATGAAGAATATTTTCCAAATAGATTATACATGAAATTATTCATGACACAGTATCCAGCTCCAATATTAATATGATTGATGAATTTATGAAGCAAATAAATGATCATGATAAACCTGAAAAACTAGTACTTGGTCTCATTCACTCTTGGTGTCCTCCCGTTAAAAGAGAGATACAATGATCAGGGAATGAGTTGAGTTTTTTTTTTTTTTTAATCTAGACTACAGGGTGGAAGCTGGAGTTGATCCAGAGGTTGGAACACTCTTCTTCGGCCTCTTCCTTACTTTTTCCACTCGCAGACAGTAATGATCCAAATGCCGAGCTGGAAGCCTGCATGAGGTCTAATGTCACATGCGTGTCACTTTCATGGAACCGGTTGCAACTATGTGGCTCGGGAAACATCTGGAGCTGCTGGCCGCCGGGTATGAGGGAATATGACGGCCTTGGTAATTGGGTCTCGCCAGCCAGGTCCTCCATTCCATGGCTTTGTGTGTACCAGTCTCGATCCAAAATGAGCTGCCCAGCTAGGATGCCTGCACGGTGCTCTGCTATTAGTTCGTGGAGTGCAGCACTGGATCTTGAGGAGAGATCGGCCGGAGAGACCGAAGAATTAGTCTTAGATGACAGAAGAGAGAGAGCACGTCCTGTCGGTGATGACAAAAGAACAAATTTGCAACATTGTTCAGTTTTCTGATTCTCATCTAATTTGCATGCAGTAACGTGATCTGTTTGCCTAGTTGACTTGTTGTAAATAAGATCTATATGTTTCTGGATGAAGAAGTGCTCATGGAAGAGACTAATTAAGTAGTACTACTACTTCTAATTATAATTAAAGTTGCGTCATTTTTCATGGCTTGTCTCAAACACATTACCCCGATCGAAATTCTTTCTGCAAGTTCTTTCAAATCATGAGCGCTATAAATATATATATATATATATACACACCAAAATCATTTCACTTTACGAGTGCTATAATCATTCGATCCACATGATGCAGTTCTAACACTTTTGACATGGTCAATGGATTTTTTGGCGTAATTGTATTTTCTATATACTTTGTGTTCGTACGTATGATCATCATTTGATAAAACAAACTAACGCTTCAATTCTTCAAAATTATTTGGGCATGAATTAAGTGATCAGGCACAAATTAATGCTATATATATATAATTTGAAGCTTGAAACGATGCATATAATCTATAAACAAGGCTGGAATCCTGGTATAATTCCCTTGGGATGGAATACATGAATTAATAAATAATTAGCTAGATATATACATATAACGTGTTGTCTAGCTTGTCTTGAGTCTCCATATGATCGATCCCCGTTTACATCGTCTTGTAATCTTAAAAAGGAAGCACATATTTTGTATCTACCTAGATTCTAGAATGCTAGCTGACCTCTCCTCCTCAACCCCAAGTTTTCTGCCTAATGAATTTACCAAGTGCACGTATGTGCATAAAAATATAGAAAAATTCTAAATATAAGCTCACACATCACACTGGCCACATTTTTTTTTTTTATCAAATGTTTAGTATATCGATAATGAGAAGAAGAATTCAATTAATTTGAAAATAATAAACCGAAATTTTTTCTTTTTAATAAAAGTGTGGTATGTGGGCTTATGTGTAGCAAAACTCTAAAGTATATATATAGTATTAGCTAGCTAGCACGGAGCAAAGATCAATCCATCATGTAATTAGATAAAAATAATAACCTACCTGCTTTGGGTTTATGATGCACATAAGATCAAGATCAGGATAGAAAGAAATTAAAAACTCACACTACTTTAGGGGGTGTACTCCATGTAATTAATTTTACCACTTCAATGAAATTTATCCAAACCATCTAATATCTCCAAATTAATAGTATCCTTTCCTCCCCTTTTTTAGGGATAATTATTGTTAGAATAAGTAATTTGAGCTATATGTTGGACATGATTAGCCGTGCATTTTCTACTTATCATCCTCATGACACACCATGCACTACATCTATTTTAATTTTTTTCAATTTTATTTAATAAATATGTGGTATATGGATGATAAATAGAACAATTCAATTAATTTAAAAAAAAAATAATATTAAAATATATAAACTGTATAGTGTGAGATAATGAATAACATCCCTCTTCAATATATAATAGCTTAATATACATACACAAACACACACACACAATGGAAAGGAAATGGAAGGACGTGATCTTTCTACATAGTCCGTCAGTTGGTCAGATGAAGAACAGTTCAACAGTGCATGTAAATAAATGGATTAAGAACTACAGATACAAAGGGATTGTACAAAAGTAAACTCACAAATTGACGTGTATTCTTATGATAAAAGTAACTCATGATGTACTATATCAAATCACTTCATTTTGTGAGTTTACTTGTATATAATTTCGGCTATAATATTTTTCAAGAACTAATATTTGTTTGAAGACATGGAAGGAAGCATTAAAATAAAGATCAAAGCATGTAAAAGTAGCTGTATGATCATCTTATTATACTCCAATTAATATCCTATAATCTTGTTATTACAATCCACAAGCAGTACTAATTAAAGAACTAATTACAAGGACTTGACAATAATCACGTGAAAGAAACAAGCTGTCCAATCTGTGGCATGCAGTATCACCTAATCAAGCCCTATGAATACTATCATGTATATATATATTGTGCTTCAGGATTTATAATAAATCATGGTCCTCGACTCCTTAATTGTATGCATACATAATTTCCATGGTGATCATCCAATTCAAGCTTTCACCTCTTTTTTTTTCCCAATCAAGCTTTCAATTCAAGCTTTCACTTAGCGGGCTGGTCCTCATATAATTAATATTTATGCGTATATATGCACGAAAATCAGTTGTACCATCTGTATATACCATGGAGATCATATGCATATACTGGGCTTGAAAGTCAGCATATTTGAATTACTTACTGCGGTAGTACTATTAGTCTAAACATTAATAGATTTGCAAGACTTATGATAGATTTCAAAAGGAATATTCGATCATGCAAGAGCTAGCTAGCTAGCTAGCTAGCGTTTAGAAACTATTTTTATAACCAGACAAATTGATGGATGAAGTTTGTGCCTCCATCATCATCATCATCAATGAGTGTTTCAGGAAATATCAGAAGCCGGAACTAGCATTGATGCATGCTTTTACCTGGGGAGTCTGGCGAAGATTTGCCCTAGACAATCCATATATATATATATATAAACTGTGTCAGGTACTACGTCATGTTACTCAAAATAGCATCCTGATCTAGGAGACGAATTAATAACAGTACTTCATGAGTAGCGTTTAGATATACATGAATCATGATGCGGTTACGTAGTAATGAATATATGATATTAAAAAGAAACATTGATGCCAATACCATAAAAAGAAACTAATTAATTTATAAAATAAAATAAAAATGGCTGAAACAAGTGGTTTATTTGTTTGTTTACCTTGAGCAGAGTTCCTGTTAGCGGAATCATGAGCGCTCTTCCTTCTTCGCTCGTTGTGCCCTGCTAATCTCCTCCTGCAGCTCCTCTTCGATTCGTCAAATTCTGACACTGGATGAAACCTGCGCTCGTTTTCACCGATTCACACCCATCAGCCCCAGTAATCTATACATGTTCTTTTCCTACCGATCTGCAAATATGGTATATATTTTCTGCTCCAATAAGGGTTCTTCTTTTTTTTGTTTTTTTTGTTTTTTTTTGGTTTGGGGGGGGGGGGGGGGGATGTTTAGGTTTACAGAAATCCGAAAAGGATTAACATGGAACACCGTGGGAAGGAGGAGAGGATCGTGTTACCTGCTACACTGCTGACAGAATCGCTGTTCTAACCCTAGAACGACAACCATGGGTGCCTTTGAGTGTATGTCACAGACCTTGTGCCTCCGGTGGTAATCCTTGGCGTTCAGAAGGACCATGTGGCAACCCTCCACCTGGCATCTCGGCACCGTCGGCGGCAACAATGGGGAGGATGAGGGCCCTCCAACAATACCAACATATCCGGCACCGTAATAGGGTTTGCCTCTCTTGCCGGCCACAGATGATGATAACCCAGCCATGTCGCGATTAGCCAAAAGGGTAGTATCCTCGAAGTACTGCCTCTTTCCCAGCTTCAAGCACATGAGCTGTGGGTCCGGCTGGCAGTGGGATCCAGCTCCGGAGTACAGAGACAGCTGCTCATGTTGATGCTGCTGGCTGTGGTGGTAATATTGCAATTGGTGGTGGTGAGGGAACTGAAGCGCGTGGTAGGCAGTCACAGCCTCACGCGTGGTGCTGAAACTCTCCGCCGGGAGGGTGGTGGCATCGGAGGTAGCTCTGGTGGGGGTGTACAACGAACTGGTGCAACTACTCCAATCCAACCTTGAAGTACTAAGCTCCCAGATATCCCAGCCAATATTTGCATTATTACCATTTTGCCCCCTCTCAACGTTGCTGATCTGACCAACCATGTTCTCGCCAATCTCCATTTCCCTCTGCCCCTCTGTCTGTGTATAAGAGCGTTATGTTATGGTCGATAGCTTCGTACCGGTGGGTCTGGACCTCTGGTCGTACCTTTCCTTTTATATTTATAGACAGAACAAAAAGAGATGGAGGGGGAGAAGAGGATTTTGGAGGGGAAAAAAAAAAAAGAGAGAGAGAAAAAAGGCAGAGA